>NC_090392.1:48897483-49197483 GCF_036365525.1 Heterodontus francisci
GCGCGTCTGTCTGTGCGCGTCTGTCTGTGCGCGTCTGTCTGTGCGCGTCTGTCTGTGCGCGTCTGTCTGTGCGCGTCTGTCTGTGCGCGTCTGTCTGTGCGCGTCTGTCTGTGCGCGTCTGTCTGTGCGCGTCTGTCTGTGCGCGTCTGTCTGTGCGCGTCTGTCTGTGCGCGTCTGTCTGTGCGCGTCTGTCTGTGCGCGTCTGTCTGTGCGCGTCTGTCTGTGCGCGTCTGTCTGTGCGCGTCTGTCTGTGCGCGTCTGTCTGTGCGCGTCTGTCTGTGCGCGTCTGTCTGTGCGCGTCTGTCTGTGCGCGTCTGTCTGTGCGCGTCTGTCTGTGCGCGTCTGTCTGTGCGCGTCTGTCTGTGCGCGTCTGTCTGTGCGCGTCTGTCTGTGCGCGTCTGTCTGTGCGCGTCTGTCTGTGCGCGTCTGTCTGTGCGCGTCTGTCTGTGCGCGTCTGTCTGTGCGCGTCTGTCTGTGCGCGTCTGTCTGTGCGCGTCTGTCTGTGCGCGTCTGTCTGTGCGCGTCTGTCTGTGCGCGTCTGTCTGTGCGCGTCTGTCTGTGCGCGTCTGTCTGTGCGCGTCTGTCTGTGCGCGTCTGTCTGTGCGCGTCTGTCTGTGCGCGTCTGTCTGTGCGCGTCTGTCTGTGTGTGTCTGTCTGTGTGTGGCCCCAGCTCCAAAGGTTTCAACATCCCTGACCTTGGCCATCGTAAGCTGATGTAAATTGTCACCATTTTGTAGATGAGACTGCATTGCATCCTCTTTACCTTTTTCTCATCCGTGAGGTCTAAGGACTCTAGTTCTGTTCCTTGGTGAGCTGCGTAGATTTCAACAAGATTGTCGAAGTTGGTGGTTAAAACCAGGGTTCCATTCTCCATCAGCTTCAGGACTGAGTGCAAAAGGTGCTTCCCATCATCATCCATCTTGGATTCGAGGTCATCAAAAACCTCATACAAACAGTCTTTGAAGAAGGTTGACCGGACATTACTAGTGCGCTGTGGGGATTGAAAAAGGGTCAGTGGAAGCCGTCATATATCAGAATACAGATCAAGCACACAGGCTGCAGCAAAGCCTCAAATACTGCACAGAACTCACAAAACATTGTCCCAAAGAAAATCCCATTGCTCATTAAAAGAAAAAATGTTAGGGGTGGGAGAGGGGAGAAAGGAAGCAACGGGGAGCATATATGAGAGCGTGCATGAAATTGCAAGACATAAAACAAGATAGATATATATATATATATATATATATATATATATATATATATATATATATATATATATATATATATATATATAAATAAAACAGCTTTCAAACTGTTGATTAATGACAAAATTAGCAATCTTGCAGAAATGCTCATATTCATTTCTATTTTATAGATATTTTTAACTCTTCCAATTAGTTCAAATGCGCTTTTTTTGTACAGCTCCAATTTGTGATAAGAATTTTTTTTCTAAATCCAGTAATTTTCTTCAAAGAGGTTTTTATATTTTGTACTGCGTGGAAGATCCATTTTCTACTCAGTTGGAAAAGAGAGAGACTAGCACCTTTCTCATTCTAATCAGACTCAGTCCTGAGTAGGGACGGAATTTCAACTCTGGATCTGCATTCAGCAGTGGAATGAAATGTCAGCTTTCCTTTATTCACTAAATCAGCTCCTCACTGCTTCCATCAAACACAAACAGTGTACAGAGTAGAAGCTCTGAGAGTGAGTAAATTGGATGAGTCAACATTAAGCAATTTTGATCTTTAACAAAAGCAGTATTCAATTGGAGAGCTGAGACATTAAGAGGAGGAGAGGCGATTGGTGAGTAACGGGTGTGTGTTATTTTCAGACCCAATTGGGGAGAGATCTTAAGTTAATTTTTGGTAAGTTTAGCTAGTCATGTAATAAACAGAACTCAACTCATTAAATGCACATCTGGTGCCATGTGAGAACTTCCAGGATGCTTCTCGTGTCCTGGACAATCACATGTACAGGAAGTGTCATCGCAGGAGGAGCTCAAGCTCTGGGTTTCAGGGCTTGAGTAGCAACTGGTATCACTGAAGCTTGGGCTGAGAAATACATGAATAGCACATTCCAGGAGCTGGTCAGCCCTCAGCTTAAATGTGCAGGAAGAGAGGAAAAGGGTGACCAGACAGACAAGGACCACCATGCAGGTAGTACTGTGTTCCTGAATGCATCTTGCTCTCTAACTAGTATTGAAAACTGTTGAGTGCGATGGTTCCTCTTGGGAATACAGTCAAAGCCAAAGCTATAACATCATGAGTGGCTCAGCTGCACATGGGGAGGGGAAGAGGGATTTCAGGAGAGCAATAGTGATAGTGGATTCAATAGTTAGGGGAACAGCAGGAGGGCATTCAGGAGCAGCACCAGGCATACCTAAAAATGAGATGTAAACCTGGTGCAGCTACAACACAGGACTACTTGCATGCCAAACAGCGTAAGCAGCATGCAATAGACAGGACTAAGCGATCCAACAACCAAAAGATCAGATCTAAGCTCTGCAGTCCTGCCACATCCAGTCGTGAATGGTGGTGGACAATTAAACTAAACAGGAGGAGGAGACTCCACAAATATCCCCATCCTCAACAATGGGGGAGCCCAGCACATCAGTGCAAAAGACAAGGCTGAAGCATTTTCATCCATCTTCAGCCAGAAGTGCTAAGTGGATCATCCATTTCATCCTCCTCCTGAGGTCCCCAGCATCACAGATGCCAGTCTTCAGCTAATCCGATTCACTCCACGTGATACCAAGAACAACTGAAGGCACTGGATACTGCAAAGGCTATAAAATCTGACAACATTCCAGTAATAGTACTGAAGACCTGTGCTAGTCACGCCCCAAGCCAAGCTGTTCCAGTACAGCTACAACACTGACATCTACCCAGTGGAAAAGTGCCCAGGTATGTCCTGTACACAAAAAGCAGGATAAAACCAACCCAGCAAATTACTGCCCAATCAGCCTACTCCCAATCACCAAAGTGATGGAAAAGGTCGTCGACAGTACTATAAAGCAGCACTTGCTCAGCAATAACCTGCTCACTGATGCTCAATCTGGGTTCTGCCAGGGCCACTCAGCTCCTGACCTCATTACAGCCTTGGCCCAAACATAGACAAAACAGCTGAACTCCAGAGTTGAGGCGAGAGTGACTGTCCTTGACATTAAGACAGCATTGGACCGAATATGGCATCAAGGAGCTCTAGCAAAACTGGAGTCAATGGGAATCGGGGGGAACACTCTCCGCTGGTTGGAGTCATACCTAGCGCAAAGAAAGATGGTTGTGGTTGTTGGAGATCAATCACCTCAGTTCCAGGACATCACTGCAGGAGTTCCTCAGGGTAGTGTCCAAGGCCCAGCCATCTTCAGCTGCTTCATCAATGACCTTCACTCCATCACAAGGTCAGAAGTGGGGATGTTCACTGATGATAATTCACAATGTTCAGCACCATTCACAACTCCTCAGATAACGAAGCAGTCTGTGACCAGGACAACATTCAGCATTGGGCTGATAAGCGGCAAATTACTTTCGCACCATACAAGTGCCAGGCAATAACCATCTCAAACAAGAGAATATCCAGCCATCTCCCCTTGATGTTCAATGGCATTAGCATCGCTGAATCCCCTCATTATCAACTTCCCGGGGGTCACAATTAACCAAAAACTGAACTGGACCAGCCACATAGATGTTGCGGCTACAAGAGCAGGTCAGAGGTTGGTAATTCTGCAGTGAGTAACTCACCTCCTGTCTCCCCAATGCCTGTCCACCATCTACAAGGCACAGGTCAGGAGTGTGATGGAATACTTGCCCGGATGGGTGCAGCTCCAACAACCCTCAAGAAGCTTGACGTCACCTAGGACAAAACAGCCCACTTGGTTGGCACTCCATCTACCACCTTCAACATTCAATCCCTCCTCCATTGCTGCATAGTGGCAGCAATGTGTACCATCTACAAGATGCACTGCAGCAACTCACCAAGGCTCCTTCAACAGCGCCTTCCAAACCCACGACCTCTATCACCTAGGAGGTGAAGGGCAGCAGATGAATGGGACCACCACCTGCAAGTTCTCCTCCAAGCCACACATCATCCTGACTTGGAACTATGTACTGTTCCTTCGTTGTCGTTGGGTCAAAATCCTGGAACTCCCTTCCTAACAGCACTGTGGGTGTATCTACACCCCAAGGACTGCAGCGGTTCAAGAAGGCAGCTCACCACCACCTTCTCAAGGGCAATTAGGGATGGGCAATAAATGCTGGCCTAGCCAGCGACACCCACATCCTCCAAATGAATAAAAAAAAGTCAGGCCACAGAAGTGACTTCAGGATGGTATGTTGCTCCCCTGTTACCAAAGTCAAGGATGTCACTGAACAGCTGCAGAACACGGAGATGGGAGGATGAATAGCCAGAGGTCATGGTCCATATTGGTACCAATGACATGGGTAGAAAGGAGGAAGAAGTCCTGCAGGCAGATTTTAAGGAGGTTGGAAAGAAATTAAAAAGCAGGACCGCAAGAGTTAGTAATGTCTGGATTACTCCCAGTGCCCCATGTGAGTACAGAAATAGGAGGATATTGTAGATGAATGCAGACAATGTCCCAGACACTGCCATCACTACCCCCGGGTATGTCCTGTCCGGCAGGGCAGACCCAGCAGAGGTGGCAGTACAGTGGTATACAGTCGGGGGGGGAGTTGCCCTTGGAGTACACAATATCGACTCCGGACCCCATGAAGTCTCATGGCATCAGGTCAAACATGGGCAAGTAAAACCTCCTGTTGATTACCACCTACCGCCCTCCCTCAGCTGATGAGTCAGTACTCCTCCATGTTGAACACCACTTGGAGGAAGCACTGAGGGTGGCAAGGGCGCAGCATGTACTTTCGGTGGGGGACTTCAAGGTCCATCACCAAGAGTGGGTCAGTGGTACCGCTACTGACAGAGCTGGCTGAGTCCTAAAGGACATAGCTGCTAGACGGGGTATGCAGCAGGTGGTGAGGGAACCAACAAGAGGGAAAAACATACTTGACCTCGTCCTCACCAATCTGCCTGCCGCAGATGCATCTGTCCATGACAGCATTGGTAGGAGTGACCAACCGCACAGTCGTTGTGAAGACGAAGTCCCGCCTTCACATCGAGGATACCGTCCATCGTGTTTTGTGGCACTACAACCATGCTAAATGGGATAGATTTTGAACAGAAATGGCAATGCAAAACTGGGCATCCATGAGGCGCTGTGGGCCATCAGCAGCAGCAGAATTGTACTCAACCACAATCTGTAATCTCATGGCCTGGCATATCCCCCACTCTACCATTACCATCAAGCCAGAAGACCAACCCTGGTTCAATGAAAAGTGCAGGAGGGCATGCCAGGAGCAGCACCAGGCATACCTCAAAATGAGGTGTCAATCTGGTGAAGCTACAACACAGGACTACTTGCGTGCCAAACTGCATAAGCAGCATGCAATAGACAGAGCTAAGCAATCGCATAACCAACGGATCAGATCTAAGCTCTGCAGTCCTGCCACATCCAACCGTGAATTGTGAACAATTAAACTACTGACTGGAGGAAGTGGCTCAACAAATATCCTCATCCTCAAAAATATAAAAGCAAAATACTGCAGATGCTGGAAATCTGAAATAAAAACAAGAAATGCTGGAAATACTCAGCAGGTCTGATGAAGGGTCACTGACCTGAAACGTTAACTCTGCTTCTCTCTCCACAGATGCTGCCAGACCTGCTGAGTATTTCCAGCATTTCTTGTTTTTATCCCCATCCTCAATGATGGGGGAGCCCAGCACATCAGTGCGAAAGATAAGGCTGAAGCATTTGCAACAATCTTCAGCCAGAAGTGCCGAGTTGATGATCCATCTCGGCCTCCTCCTGAAGTCCCCAGCATCACAGATGCCAAGACTTCAGCCAATTTGATTCACTCCGCGTGATTGGAACGACTGAAGGCACTGGATACTGCAAAGGCTATGGGCCCTGATAATATTCTAGCAATAGCACTGAAGACCTGTACTCCAGAACTTGCCGCACCCCTAGCCAAGCTGTTCCTGTACAGCTACAACACTGGCATCTACCTGGCAATGTGGAAAATTACCCAGCTATGTCCAGTACACGAAAAGCAGGACAAGTGCAACCCGGCCAATTACCGTCCCATCAGTCTACTCTCAATCATCAGTGATGGAAGGTGTCATTGACGGTGCCATTAAGCGGCACTTGCTTAGCAATAACCTGCTCAGTGACTCTCAGTTTGGGTTCTGCCAGGGCCACTCAGCTCATGACCTCATTACAGCTTTGGTTCAAACATGGACAAAACAGCTGAATTCAAGAGGTGACGTGAGAGTGACTGCTCTTGACATTAAGGCAGCATTTGACGGAGTATGGCATCAAGGAGCCCTAGCAAAACTGAGGTCAATGGGAATCAGGTGGAAAACTCTCCGCTGGTTGGAGTTGTACCTAGCACAAAGGAAGATGGTTGTGGTTGTTGGAGATCAATCATCTGAGCTCCAGGACATCATGCAGGAGTTCCTCAGGGTCGTGCCCGATGCCCAACCATCTTCAGCTGCTGCATCAATGACCTTCCTTCAATCAGAAGGTCAGAAGTGGGGATGTTCGCTCATGATTGAACAATGTTCAGCACCATTCGCGACTCCTCAGATACTGAAGCAGTCTGTATAGAAGTGCAGCAAGACCTGGACAATATCCAGGCTTGGGCTGTTAAGTGACAAGTAACATTCGTGTCGTACAAGTTCCAGGCAATGACCATCTCCAACAAGAGAGAATCTAACCATCTCCCTTTGATGTTCAATGGCATTACCATCGCTAAATCCCCCATTATCAACATCCTAAGGGCTACCATTGACCAGAAACTGAACTGGAGTAGCCATATAAATACAAGACCAGGTCAGAGGTTAGGAATCCTGCAGCGAGTAACTCACCTCCTGACTCCCCAAAGCCTGTCCACCATCTACAAGGTACAAGTCAGGGGTGTGATGGAATACTCTCCACTTGCCTGGATGGGTGCAGCTCCAACACTCAAGAAGCTCAACACCATCCAGGACAAAGCAGCCCGCTTGATTGGCACCCCATCCACAACATTCACTCCCTCCACCACCGACACACAGTGGCAGCAGTTTGTACCAACTACAAGATGCACTGCAGCAACGCACCAAGGCTCCTTTGACAGCAGCTTCCAAACCCGCAACCTCTACCAACTAGAAGGATAACGGCAGCAAATGTATGGGAACACCACCACCTGCATGTTCCCCTCCAAGTCACACACCATCCTAACTTGGAACTATATCGCCGTTCCTTCAATGTCACTGGGTCAAAATCCTGGATCTCCCTTCCTAACAGCAGTGTGGGTGTACCTACCTTACATGGACTGCAGAGTTCAAGAAGGCAGCTCACCACCACCTTCTCAAGGGCAATTAGGGATGGGTAATAAATGCTGGCCTAGCCAGCGACGCCCACATCCCATGAATGAATATTTTTAAAAATGGTGCAGATGGGAGGACTTTAGATTACTGGGGTATTGGGACTAGTTCTGGGGGAGGTAGCACCTATTCAAGCCGGACGGGTTGCACCTTAACAAGGCCGGGACCAATCTCGTCATGGGGAGATTTGCTAATGCTGTTGGGGAGGGTTTAAACTAACATGGCAGGAGAATGCGAACCTGAGTGTAGATTCATAAAGGAGAGAAGCAAAGAAATGGAAGGCAGAAAATTAATAAGCAAGTCTGGAAAGCAGAAGAAATAATGGCTAGAAAATAGACAATAAAGGAGTTGTTCATATACTTCAATGCAAGAAATTTAGTAAATAAGGCAGAGGAACTGAAAACACAGATGGATGTTTGCAAGTATGATATCATAGCTATTACTGAAACATGGCTTAAAGAAGGGGAGGAATGGCAGTTCAACATTCCTGGTTGCAGAGTTTTCAGACACGATAGAGAGGGGGATGTAAAAGGATAGAGGGTCGCAATATTGGTTAAAGAAGCAATCACAGCCGTGATGGGGGGGGGAGGGGGGGGGTGCGGAATGACATGCTGTAAGGATCATCAAATGAGGCCATATGGGTTGAACTGAAGAACAAAAAAAGGGGCATTCACATTGCTGGGAATATACCGTCATTTTGTTTCCTTTTCTTTGCAGGTTTCAGCGTTTCTCTTGCTTTAGCTTTTGGATGGCAGCAAACCTGCTTTAAGTACACCTTTTGTTTCTTTCCTTGCTCCATCATCACTCCCTTTGGCCCTGCACAACTAACTCTTTTGTCATTTAATCTCTCCCATCTTCCACCCTATCACAGACCTTCCTTTTTGTTCTTTTTCCCTCCCCCATTTCACCTACTTAAAACATTGCTAACTTTTCCCAGATCTGATGAAAGGTCATCAACCTGAAACGTTAACACTGTTTCTCGCCACAGATGCTGCCAGACCTGCTTAGTGTTTCCAGCATTTTCTGTCTTTATTTCAGATTTCCAGCATCTGCAGTATTTTGCTCTTGTAAGAGTTTAAATTGGGGAAAGGCCAAGGAGATGTGATTTGGCAACAGTGGATTGGAAACAGCTACTTGAAGGTAAATCAGTATCAGAGCAGTGGGGGGCATTCAAGGAAGAGAAAGAGAGGGCTGAAAACAAATATGTTCCCAAAAAAGAAAAAGGATGGGGCTCCCAAATCTAGACCCCCTCCCCCGGATGTCAAGGAGCATGCAGGGTAGGACAAGGCAAAAAAGGGTATTGAGAGCTAAATACTACAGAAAACAGAGAGAGGAGTATAGAAAGTGAGGGGTGAAATTAAAAAGAAATTAGGAAAATAAAGAAAGGGCATTAAAAAATATTGGCAAGTAAAATCAAGGAAAACCCAAAGATGTTTTATGAATACATAGAGAGCAAAAGGGTAATTAAGGAAACAGTAGGAACTATTAAAGACTAAAAAGGAAACCCGTGTGGAGGTGAAAGACGTGGGCATGGTTCTTAAAGAACATTTTGCATTTATCTTCACAAAAGAGGGGGCTACGCTGACATTGTAGTTAAGAAGTGTGAAATATCGGATAGAATAAACATAGCGAGATGGATATATTAAGGGGTGTAGATCTTTGAGCGTGGATAAATCACCAAGCCCAGATGAAATGTATCCCAGGCTGCAAGGAGAAGCAAGGGAGGAAATAGCAGAGACTATAATTTTCCAATCCTCAATGGGTACAGGTGTGGCGCTGGAGGACTGCTAACACTGTACTGTTGCTTTAAAAAAGGAGAAAGGGATAGACCAAGTAATTACAGGCCAGTCAGTCTAAAGTTGGTGGTGGGAAAATTATTGGAAAAATTCTGAGAGGCAGTTTAAATAGTCATTTAGAAAAGACAGCCAGCACAGGCTTGTTAAGGGGAGGTCGTGTTTGACCAACTTGATTGAATTTGAGGAGTTAACAAGGAGGGTCAATGAGGGTCATGCAGCTGATGTAGTCAACATGGATTTTAGCAAGGCTTTTGAGAAAGTCCCACATGGCAGACCGGTCAAAAAAATATAAGCCCATGGGATCCAGGGCAAGTGACAAGTTGGATCCAAAATTGGTTCAGTGGGAGGAAGCAATGGTCGATGGGTGTTTGTGACTGGAAGGCTGTTTCCAGTGGTGTTCCGCATCGTTCGGTAATAGATCCTTTGCTGTTCATGGCATATATCAATGATTTAGACTTAAAGGTAGAGGACATGATTAAGAGGCTTACAAATGATATGAAATTTGGTCGAGTGATTAATAATGAAGAAGAAAGCTGTAAACTTCAGGAAGATATCAATGGAGTGGTCAGGTGGGCAGAAAAGTAACAAGTGAAATTCAATAGGGAGAACTGTGAGGTAATGCAGTTGAGGAGGCAAGGGAATACACAATAAATGATGGATTCTAAGAAATGTAGAGGAACAGAGGGACCTTGAAGTACATATCCACAGGTTCCTGAAGGTAGCAAGACAGGTAGGCAAGGTAGTGAAGGCAGCATACAAAATACATTCTTTATTAGCAGATGCGTGGAATATAAGAGCATGGAGATTATGCTACACTCTATAAAATACTAGTCTGGTCACAGCTGGAATACTGCTTACTGTTCTAGTCACTGCATTACAGGAAGGATGTGATTGCACTAGGGAGGATACAGAAGAGATTTATAAGAATGTTGCCAGGGCTGGAGGATTTGAACTGTGAGGTAAGACAAGGTAGGCTTGGTCTGTTTTCTTTGGAAGATGAAGCTGAGGAGAGATTTAACTGAGGTGTATAAAATTATGAGAGGTCGAGATAGAGTGGATAGGAAGGACCTATTTCCCTTAACAGACGTCAATAACCAGGAGGCATAGATTCAAAGTAATCGGCAGAAGGATTAGAGAAGGGTTGAGATGATTTATTTTCACCCAGATGGTGGTGGGGATCTAGAACTCACTGCCTAAAAGAGTGGTAGTGGCAGAAACCCTCACTGCATTTAAAAAGCACTAGGATCTGCATTTGAAGTGCCGTAACCTACAGGGCTACAGACCAACAGCTGGAAGGTGGGATTAGGCTGGATGCTTCTTTTCCTGCTGGCAAAGACAAGATGGGCCAAATGGCCTCCTTCTGTGATGTAACTTTTCTACATTTCTATGTAAAAATACCAGGGTCTCCACAAAACCAACATTTCTTTTCATAAGAGCCATTTTTTCCTAGCTTCTCTCCATGAGTCTTACTGGGCCATGCAGGAAAACATAAAGCAAGTACTTTACCATTGACACCCAAAATCGTAGTTGAAGAAATGCACAACAGATATTCTAATACCAATCTCCTCCACAATTAGTGATTGTGAAAAGGAGAATGGTCCCATTCCTCCAGCTCACACATCCTTCTTGACAGAGCATAAAATTCCCTAATCTCTCAAAAATGACACAGAAGCCAGCTGAGGTTTGTTTGACTCTTCAATGGAATGTGCTTGGAAGATGGGTGGTCCTTGCCAAGGCAGACATAAATTTGCATCAAAAAGTAAAAATGAGAATGGGGAAAAAATATGGGTAAGGAAAAAACAGATTTTGCAATCTATAAACAAAAAAAATGGTTGCTTTTAATTAGGGGAACTACAGCACATATGTTTAAAGTCATAGGGCTAAATATATAGGGTGCTTCAGCACTTCATTCCGACAAATATAAAATCACATTGCAATATGCTCCTTCCACTGGTACTGTCTGCACAGAAATATTGATATAATTGGTCTACAGCCAAAAACAGTAAAAAAAAACAGATCTCAGATAATCTTGAAATTGCTGATCTATAGACTTTGACAGCTGTCACACTGAGCTGGGTCATTCTTTACCAACATTTCTAATTACAGGCTATTAAAAATTCACTTACTGGTGAAAGCTTCTGTATCAAGTCATGTGCAACATGCACAAGATTCTTATCTTCATGGAGGGATTTTTGGAATCGTTTGTTCTCTTCCTCCTCAAGGAGGTCAAAGTCATTAGCAGCATCCAGCAGAGCTTGTATCAGTCCATTCCAGGATTTGAGAGCAGGGACCTGTGGTGCTACAGCAGCACTCACACCTGTTCCAATCACCAACACCAAGTCCTGAGGTCTCTTTGTCTTCAGACTGGGCAAAAGCTTCCTGTTGGATAGGTTTCTTACGTTACTTTTTTTTAAAAAATGATTGTAATTTCAATTTTCATTGTTAACAAACAGAACTTAAATTAATTCAGATAAAGAGACAGTTACATTCAACGAAACAGTTAAAATGGAACAAAAGCAAAAGGTCGCGTTTGCTAACGGACGACGTCGGAGATCACTCTGCGCATGCTCTGCGTTGTCAGGAGACACTTTGAAAGCAAAACACTTGTGGGTGCTGAAAATAAAAACAGAAACACTCAGCAAGTCAGGCAGCACATGCAGAGAGAGAAACAGTTAATGTTTTAGGTCACTGACCTTTCACCATAAGGTTTTTTAGCAAGTACAGAGCCAAAGAAAGTCTGATAGGGTGGAAGGCAGGAGTGATTAAATGACAAAAGTGATGATTGTGCAGGACAAAAGGGTGTAGTAATGGAACAAGTAAAGAAATAAAAGATGAGTCCAGAGGAGGTGTAAAAACCAATACCAGCACCTGCTGTCTGAAAAATGGGAGCATGGCTATGATTGGAAAATTGCAAAGTGCTGAATGCAAAAATGGAGTAATGTGGCCTTTAAAGTAATTCCCACATAGACATCCCTACCTCACACGAACACAATTAACAATAATTTAATTTGGACTCAATAAAAATAATATATTTTGCTGCTAATTCAGTTCCAATATCTACATCCTTAAAGCACAGTCATTTTGTTCTTCACTGCAATGTGATTATGTTTTACGATCTACAAAAAAGCATACCTCATGCAATTGATGAATCTCATTTAGAGGAGATTCAGTAACACTAAACATTGCAAATAATTGGCAGCAAACTCACAAACCTTACGCTTCTTAGGCCTGTCTTCTATTCCAATTACAGAGTTGTTCCCCTTACAAATTTGAGACTTTAGGACTGGCTTTGAGAAATTGTTACTTTTATTATTACAGTATGGGTGTTCAGGAAATAAAAACAGCCAGTATCTATATTACCCAAGGAAATGAAGAACAATTATAATAATTGGTTATCAGGCACTGTTGGGTGGAAGTAAATGGGAACTGGTTCACTACAGCCATTTATTTATCCTATTATTCAAATATCTCAATTTTAGGGTACAGAAGTATAAGCTAATTTAACTAGTCAACTTTTCTTTTTAAGAGTAAGAATTGCCTAGAATTGATTTTCCCTTCTTCTACTTGGATACGAAATGCCACGTGGCAAAAGGGGTCGATAATTAGTCTGCAGATCTCCGATAACACTGCTGTGAAGCAGGCTATTGGAGATTCAAAAGAGCAGATATAAATAGAAGTTATGACACAGAATCACATCACTTGTCCAACCAGTCTGCCTCAGTGTTTACCTTCCACGTGAACAATCAGTGAAATCATTTCAACATCTTACTTGGTTTACCAGCTTTTCTTCGCCACTCACTGCTCTGTATTTCTCATCAATGTGATTATCCCTTCACTCAAAATAACTGGTCCTCCCTCCTGATACATTGGTCTGTCTCCACCTCCTCCTCAACTCTGAGATTTGGAGCTTGAGCATTGTGAGTTGGTGTCACTTCCCATAGACAATATTTGCTTGAATCAACTCAACCTGGTGCTCGAAATTCCCACACCTTGCAGGATTGACATCACTGTTCCTTGCAATGCTCATATTTGTGGGTTCGGCAGCCTGTTGGCAAACGTAGAAACAAACTCTAACCAAGAAATAGCTTCCCACCACCTGGATGTTTCCAACATATGTTGGGGCAGTTTTAAGATTCTCAAACAAAGTATTTTCTTTGGAAATTGGAGATCCAATTCCTTTTCATTTGGAGTTTAATATCTGAATGTATGGGAGCAGGGAGGGGAACCAATACCTGGAAGATACAGGCAGAAACCAGTTCCAACAGATTACATCCAACAATCATGGAAACAAACGTCAGACTTACCAAACTTGTTCCCTCTATAAATCATGTGCCACTGTCCCTATCCTGGACTCTACTCAACCCATTCATTTCCTGATGGAGTCAGTAAACCACAGCTAAACACAGATGATCAAAGTAAAGTAAAATTTCTCATCTCGAAGATAACCATGTAAATTTCTAGAATACGTGTCCAACATTATCACCCATGTTGTTTAACTCTAAACAGTCAGATTCCATTTATTTATTCAGATGTAGCAGACTTGATCCGAGGTGGAGGGATGGGGGAGGGGGTGGGGAGATATATTTAATTCCACCCACAAAGATAAAATAAAGATAGAAATTCTATCATGTGCTCTTTCCTGCAGATCCATTGGAGAAAGCTAATTTAGAACATTCTTCTGTGCATAACCTGCACAGAAGTGGAAGCACAGATCAACAGAAAGACAGAAGAGTAATGCAAAGAAGTCAGTTTGAAATTGCTCTCCCAAAATCCATGATTTTGATGTAAAAATGGTGCGCGAAATGCTCTATCGGCAGCTTACACCCTACATTATCACATCTTTCACTTTTAGATGGTGCTCCACTCACAGTACAACTCCTGTTTATACTTTTAGATATCCAGGATTCACCATTAGTTTCTTACCTCTAACATTGCACGTTTTAAAATTCTCAAAACAGTGTTTGTAAAGATCATCGCTAGATTCCAATGTAAAACCCAGACAATAATTGTATCAGTAGGTTGGACGTTATTACAAAGTGAATACTCTACCTGCTTTTTTTGGCTGATGGTGCTTCATCCCTTGCACTCGAATCTTGCCTCTGTAGAGATGCCATCCAGCTTCTGAGACATAGAGAAACTCTAAAGTTAGGGAATTAAATAATGTTTCAAAATAAGGAACAATGCTGACACTTCTAAAGTCAACACATTTAACTTGCACCAATAAATATTTCCTTCCATGCTTCTAAAGATCCACTGGCTGAATTTTAGAACTATCGCCTCTCCAACTACCTCCTGCTGACTCTCTGGAATTTTCTTTTTTAGGTAAATCACAGCCATATTTAAATGCATAATGCACCAGCTTGCCACACGGAGGAGGCACCCTGGCAATTAACCCAAATGGTAAACCTGATTGACCAAATGGTCTTTAGACTGCAAAATACCTAAAATGTTTATTTTTTTAAAACTGTGCAATACCTTAATAGCAAAAGTGTTTAAGATATACCCAAATCTTACAGTCAATTACAGACTTTCTGACAAAAGATTAAAACAGAAAAGTGACTATTTTTATTTCACTATATCAGGAAAATACAGAAGGTGACCTTTTTTGTAGTGATTTCCTCAACACATTGAGGGGATGCACAAGATAGCACTCCAGGCAGTTCCTCATTGAGGGGTGGAAGGAAGGGTCAGTCACATCGCCATACTAATCTTGGGCACCTTCCCAACAACCAGATTCTGGTAGACAATAGCAAAGATCTGGGAACAGCCGCCTGGTGTCTCAGCCAAAAATGTGGCGTGGTTCAGAGAGGGAAACAGAAATTAAAGAAAGTAACTTTCATAAAAATAATGGATAAACGTGTCAGTCGTGGTTCTGTTGATAATACTGAGTCAGAATGTTGTGGTTTGAGACCCACTCCAGAGACTTGGGCACATAATCTAGGCTGATGCTCCAGTGCAGAACTGAGGGAGTGCTGCATGATCGGAGGTGGCGTCTTTTGGATGAAACGTTAAGCTGAGACTCTGCCCTCTCAAGTGGATGCAAAAGATCCCTAGGCACTACATCAAAAGAAGAGGAGCGTTCTCTTCTCAGTTCCGAAGAAGGGTCACTGACCCGAAACGTTAACTCTGGTTCTCTTTCCACAGATGCTGCCAGACCTGCTGAGTGAATCCGGCATTTCTTGTTTTTGTTTCAGATTTCCAGCATCCGCAGTATTTTGCTTTTATTTTAGTGTTTAATTCACTGCCACTTCTCTTCCAGGAATGCCTACCTTGAAGAAGTTCTGCTCTTCTCTCCGACGGGATTTTCGTTTGTCTCTTTTACCTTGTTCACCTTCATTGCTTTCTATTTCCCTCCTGGTGTTTGATAAGGTATCTACCAAAACTCGTTTTCACAGCCACATCTCCTTCCTCAGTGACTGTCTCCGGCTGCGACTGATTCCACGTGGATTCCAACTGCAGTTTCACCCATCATGCTTTGAAACCACCCAGGATCACAGGTATCTCCGAGAAATACAACGTTCCTCGGACTGCTACTCTCGCCGCATCCTGAGATCCACACTCAGTGCTATGCGCCGCCATATGCACACACTGGACCTCTCTCTCCAGCAGCACCGTCTCACCTTATCTCAAGCAGTTCCGAAGAAGGGTCACTGACCCGAAACGTTAACTCTGCTTCTCTTTCCACAGATGCTGCCAGACCTGCTGAGTGAATCCAGCATTTCTTGTTTTTGTTTCAGATTTCCAGCATCCGCAGTATTTTGCTTTTATTCTCCTGTATCCTGGCTGTAGAGAGGGCTTTAAACTAAATAATGGGGAGGGAGGGATCACATGGGGGAGATTTGTTAAGTTGAAGAGAAAGGACAAGGCAACAGAGCAGGGTAGCGATGCAAGTGATAACCAGAGTGTGACAGGAAGGGACAAAGCATACAAACTTAACAGTGCACCAGCAGGTAAGGTCAGATTATGGAACAACAGTAAAAAGACAGAATTAAAGGCTCTTATCTGAATGCACACAGCATTTGTAACAAAATGGATAAATTGATAGCACAAATAGAAATAAATAATTATGCTCTTATAGCCATTAGAGAGACGTAGTTGCAAAGTTACCAAGGCTGGGACCTGAATATTCAAGGGTATTTGACATTTCGGAAGGACAGGAGAAAAGATGGTGGGGTAGCTCTGTTATTAAAGGATGAGATCAGTACAGTAGTGAGAGGTGAAGTTGGTTCAGAAGACCAAGATGTTGAATCAGTTTGGGTGAAGATAAGAAATAGCAAAGGAAAAAAGTCATTGGTGGTAGTAGTTTATAGGCCTCCTAACAGTAGCCACACTGTAGGACAGAGTATACATGAAGAAATAATGGGGGCTTGTAAGAAAGATACTGCAATAATTGTGGGTGATATTAATCTTTGTATAGATTGGACAAACCAAATTAACAAAAGTAGCCCAGAATATGAGTTTATACAGTGTATTCCGGATTATTTCTTGGAGCAATACATTCTCGAGCCAACCAGGGAGCAGGCCATTTACAGCTGGTATTATGTAATGAGAGAGGATTAATGAAGTCATAGTAAAGGAACCTCCAGGCAACAGTGATCATAACATGATGAATTTCACATTCAGTTTGAGGGCAAGAAACATGGGTCTAAGACTAGTGACTTAAGCGTAAATAAAGGCAATTACAAGGGCATGGAGACAGTATTGGCTAAAGTGGACTGGGAAAATAGGTTAAAGGTAGGACGGTAGAAAAGCAACAGCAGACATTAAGGAGCTATTTCATAACTCTCAACGAAGATATAATTCATTGAGAAAGAGAGACTCGATGAGAAGGATGCACCATCTGTGGCTAACTGAGATGACAACACAAAGGGTCTGCAAAGGGATACAGATAGGTTAAGTGAATGGGCAGAAATTTGGCAGATGGAGTATAATGTGGAAAAATGCAAGCTTGTCCATTTTTTGCAGGAAGAATAGAAAAGCAAAATATTATTTAAATGGAGTGATTGCAGAAATATGTGGCTCAGACGATCTGGGTGTCCTGGCACACGAATCACAAAAAAGCTAGCATGCAGGTACAGCACGTGATTGGGAGGACAAATGGAATGCTGGCCTTTGTTGCAAAGAGAAATGGAGTATAAAAGTAGGGAATTGTTACTACAGCTTTACAGGGCCTTAGTGAGACCGCATCTGGAGTACTGTGTACAGTTTGGTCTCCTTACCTGAGGAAGGATATAACTGCACTGGAAGCAGTTCAAAGAAGGTTTACTCAGCTAATTTCTGGGATGAAGGGTTTGTCTTATGAGGAAAGATCGAGCAGGTTGAACCTATACTCATTGGAGTTTAGAAGAACGAGAGGTGATTTTATTGAAATATAAAAGATTCCGAGGGGACTTGACTGCGAGGACGTTTCCACTTGTGGGGGAGTGTAGAACTAGGGGGCACAGTTTCAAAATAAAGGGTCTCCCATTTAAGATGGTGATGAGAAATTTTTTCTCTCAGTCATTCGTTAGACTTTGGAATTCCCTTCCCCAGAGAGCAGTGAAGGCTGGGTCATTGAATATATTCAAGGATGAGTTTCTGGAGCATGCAGTGCATAGTGGTAATGTCACTGAACTAGCAATCCAGAGGCCCAGGCAAATGCTCCAGGGACACTGGTTCAAATCCCACCACAGCAACTGGTGGAATTTAAATTCAAACAATAAACCTGAAACTAAAGAAAGCTAATCTCAGTAATGGGGACCATGAAACCATTGTCGTTAAAACCCATCTGATTCACTAATGTCCTTTAGAGAAGGAAATCTGCTATCCTTAACTGGTCTGGCCTATATGTGACTCCAGACCCACAGCAATGTGGCTGACTCCTAAATGCCCTCTGAAATGGCATATCAAACCACATAGTTGTACCAAACTGCTGGAGAAAAGTCTAAAAGGAATGAACCAGACAGACCACCTGGCAACAACCTAGGCACCGGAAACAACAACTGCACAGCCAGCCCTGTCGACCTTGCAAAGTCCTCTTTATTAATATGTGGGGGCTTGTGCCAAAAGTGGAAAAGTTTTCCCACAGACTGGCATTGTCATACTCACAAATCATACCTTACAGACAATGCCCCTGACACTACCATCATTACCATCCCTGGATATGACCTGTCCCACCAATAGGACAGACCCACCAGAGGAGGCAGCACGGTGGTATACAGTCGGGAGGGAGTTACCCCGGTAGTCCTCAACATTGATGCCAGACCCCATGAAGTCTCAAATCATCAAGTGAAACATGGGCACAGAAACCTCCTGTTGATTACCACCTACCCCCTCAGCTGATGAATCAGTACTCCTCCATGTTGAACACCACTTGGAAGAAGCACTGATGGTGACAAGGACACAGAATGTACTCTTGACTACAACATCCATCACCAAGAGTGGCTCGGAAGCACCAGTACTGACCGAGCTGGCCGAGTCCTAAAGGACATAGCTGCTGGACTGGGTCTGTGGCAGGTGGTGAGGAACCAAGAGGGAAAAACTTACTTGACCTTGTCCTCACCAATCTACCTATCGTAGATGTATCTGTCCATGACAGTATTGGTAGGAGTGACCACTGCAATAAAAAATAATATTGCATTGTGATCAGCCTGCAGGCTGGTAGAATAGCCGGAAGCTGCTTGTTTTTTTAAAAATTTGTTCTGGGGGTGTGGGCGTCGCTGGCTAAGCCAGCATTTATTACCCATCCCTATTTACCCTCGAGAAGGTGGTGGTGAGCCATCTTCTTGAACCACTGCAATCCTTGGGGTGTAGGTGCACCTGCAGTGCTGTTAGGAATGGAGTTCCAGGATTTTGACCCAACAACAGTGAAGGAATGGCGATGTAGTTCCAAGTCAGGATGGTGTGTGACTTGGAGGGGAACTTCAGGTGGTGGCGTTCCCATGCATCTGTTGCCCTTGTCCTTCTCGGTGGTAGAGGTCACGGGTTTGGAAGGTGCTGTCGAAGGAGCCTTGGTAAGTTGCTGCAGTACATCTTGTAGATGGTACACACTACTGCCATTGTGCGATGGTGGTGGAGGGAGTGAATGTTGAAGGTGGTGGATGGGGTGCCAATCAAGCGGGCTGCTTATCCCTGGATGGTGTCTAGCTTCTTGAATGTTGTTGGAGCTGCACTCATCCAGGCAAGTGGATTGTATTCCATCACACTCCTGACTTATGCCTTGTAGATGGTGGGCAGGCATTGGGGAGACAGGAGGTGAGTTACTTGCCGCAGGATTCCCAGCCTCTGAGCTGCTCTTGTAGCCACAGCATTTAAATGGCTGGTCCAGTTCAGTTTCTGGTCAATGGTGACCCCCAGAATGTTGATGGTGGGGGATTCAATGGTAATTGAACATCATGGGGAGATGGTTAGATTCTCTCTTGTTTGAGATGGTCATTGCCTGACATTTGTGTGGCATGAATGTTACTTGCTTGTGTTTGCTCACTGCATTTCTTGTTTAACCATAGAAGAATGGTCTGAGTTGATTTTCAAGAGTTTGATAGCTTCTGCAAAGTAATATTGCTGTTTGCCTGACTACATGCATTTTATTATACATAGCTGGATATGGTACTACATTACTTGTTATAATAGCATGTGAAATTGACATCATTGTGAGTGAATTATGAGAGTCTACTTCACTGCAATTAACACAGTGTTCCTCTTGTTCTGGCCAAGTGCTCTGGATACACTAGTTTACCAGATTCTGGTGCGTTTTGGGGAGGGGAGGGCAGTGGGAGATACGCTAGCCGATAATTTTAATTGTCTTTGGGCAACATTAGACAGCAAATACTTGGCCACCGTCCCAGACTAGGTAAAAGACTGATGCTCTTTGGAGCAAACACACTGAAATTGGTTTCTCCATTCCCGATCATTTGCTACCTGAAATAGTTCCAACACAGAAACAGGCCATTCGACACAACCGGAATATGCCAGGAATATGCTCCACATAAGCCTCCTCCTACCCCTCTTTATCTAACCCCATCAATACATCCTTCTATAACTTTCTCCCTCATGTGTTTATCTAGCTTCCCCTTAAATGCTTCTATGCCATTCGGCTCTACTTCCTGTAGTTCCACATTCTCACCACTCTGGGAAGAAGTTTCCTCTGAATTCTTTATTGGATTTATTAGTGACTATCTTATATTCAATCTTGCCCGTCTTAAGAGCGAAGTCCAAAGTACGGAATGTCCTAATCAGGGAACTCCTCTTTGCTGATGATGCTGCTTTAACATCTCACACTGAAGAGTGCCTGCAGAGTCTCATGGACAGGTTTGCGGCTGCCTGCAATGAATTAGGCCTAACCATCCGCCTCAAGAAAACGAACATCATGGGGCAGGACTTCAGAAATGCTCCATCCATCAATATTGGCGACAAGCTCTGGAAGTGGTTCAAGAGTTCACCTACCTAGGCTCAACTATCACCAGTAACCTGTCTCTAGATGCAGAAATCAACAAGCGCATGGGAAAGGCTTCCACTGCTATGTCCAGACTGGCCAAGAGAGTGTGGGAAAATGGCGCACTGACACGGAACACAAAAGCCCGAGTGTATCAAGCCTGTGTCCTCAGTACCTTGCTCTATGGCAGCGAGGCCTGGACAACGTATGTCAGCCAAGAGTGACGTCTCAAATTCATTCCATCTTCGCTGCCTCCGGAGAATACTTGGCATCAGGTGGCAGGACCGTATCTCCAACACAGAAGTCCTTGAGGTGGCCAACATCCCCAGCTTATACACACTACCGAGTCAGCGGCGCTTGAGATGGCTTGGCCATGTGAGCCGCATGGAAGATGGCAGGATCCCCAAAGACACATTGTACAGCGAGCTCGCCACTGGTATCAGACCCACCGGCCGTCCATGTCTCCGCTTTAAAGACGTCTGCAAACGCGACATGAAATCCTGTGACATTGATCACAAGTCGTGGGAGTCAGTTGCCAGCGTTCGCCAGAGCTGGCGGGCAGCCATAAAGGCAGGGCTAAAGTGTGGCGAGTCGAAGAGACTTAGCAGTTGGCAGGAAAAAAGACAAAAGCACAAGGGGAGAGCCAACTGTGTAACAGTCCCGACAAACAAATTTTTCTGCAGCACCTGTGGAAGAGCCTGTCACTCTAGAATTGGCCTTTATAGCCACTCCAGGCGCTGCTCCACACACCACTGACCACCTCCAGGCGCCTACCCATTGTCTCTCGAGATAAGGAGGCCAAACAAGAAGATGATCTTATATTTATGGCCACTATTTCTGGTCTCACCTGCAAAAAGAAACAAGTTCTCTATGGTTACCCTATTAAACCTTCATAATCTTAAACACTTCTATCAGCTTTCTCTTTTTTTCTAGAGTAAAGAGCCCCAGCCTGTTCAATCCTTCTGACAGGTGCAACCTCTCAGTTCTGGGATCATTCTGGTAGATAAATTTGGCACCTTAAGTGCCTCTATATCCTTCCTATAACATAGAGATTGGAACTATTTACAGTACTCCAGTATGGTCTAAGGTTCTATACAAATTTAACATAACTTCCCTTAAGTTTGATTTATCAATTATCTCCCCCAAATTTTATCTTAAAATGTCTTTATATTGTCATGGTCATGTAGTTTTTTTTCTCAGAATATGCGGTTTGCCTTTAAGGCTTGCAAGGGATCAGTATTGCTTTAACAGCCAGCAAGCCTTAGGAGTTATGGGAAGGTGCATTTTCGTTGCCTTAGAAACAGCCATTTGGAGACTGCGATTCAAAGGGTGCATTCTCGTTACCATAGATATAGCCACTGGGAGTGAGCCTGATGCGATACATTTGTTACAATTCAGTCTGAACTGGCAGTTAGTAAGACGGTTTGAACACACAGACAGAAGACACAGAGAACACAGCTGTGATGAGCACACCTGAAAAAGAGCTCTCTACCATTTAAAGTGAAGGAAATAGGATTTTTGTCTGTTTAATTATTATCTCTCGAAATTCTAAAAAGTCAAGCCAAAAGACACAGCTCTCCGGTAACTTAAATTGAAGAAAGGGAAGTTAGACTGTGACAATTTTTTAATCCCTCAAAAACTCTAAAGTCAGATTGATTCTGTTGAAAGTATTTGCAAGTTGTTAATTGTTGAAATTCACTGGACTTCGAACAACATTGGACTGTAAATTTGCAAGGACTCTAGTTTTTCTATTTTTAAATGTTCATAGTGTTTAAGAATTTATTTCTTTTAATTAAAGAGTTAATTTGTTGATTTAAAGACACCTGGTATGGTTAGCCTCATTCAGGTGTTAATAGATGGTACAATTTGGTGGGTCTTTCTTTAATTTGTAAAGTTTTTAAATGATATATTAGCCGATCTGTGGAACGACGGGATTGAATTAACAGTGCATTGGTCCCACCACAATCAGAATCGTATATTTTGATTGGGGGCTTTGACAGGAGCGGTCGATCGCAACAATATCCTGTTTTTACCTAATGTCTTGTCAAACATGTTGGTTTCCCTGGTAAATACAAAGGCAAAGTAATTTAATATTTCTGCCATTTTTCTATCATTACCTGTGAGTTTGTTATGAGCATCCCTTAGGGACGCTATAGCTTTCCGAATTTTGCTTACATTATTTGTGTTTATAGAATACTTTACTGTTTCTTAGGTTCCTTGATAATTTAATTTCATAGTTTCTCTTTGTCTTCCTAATTGTTTTTTTAACTTCATTCCTAACTTTTTTGTATTCCCTATTGTCATCCTCTCTTTTGTCTATGTACATAGTGTGTACCTTTTACTTTACTTTCAATTTTACCCTTATTTAACCATGGTGTTATTACTGGCTAGGTTCTTTTTAGTAATACATATTTGTCTGGGACACTCGATCACAGTTTTAAATATTTCCCACTAGTGGTCTATTTCTTTGTCAGCAAATTTTCCCAATTTAATTCTCCCCAATTCCATTCTCATCCCCTTCAAATCAACTTTTTCCAATTTATTATCTTGGACTTTGTCTTACTCCAGACCAGCACTGCATAAAAGAAGATTGTTTTGCACAGAGTTGCATTCACTCTCAGAAATTGATGGCATCCACATTTGAATCAAGCATAAACTTTTTATTTTGGGTTTTATTTTGTACCATGCACATTGCAGGTTTCAGACCCAACTTCAAAGGGTTCTCCTTTTACTCCTGTAGAATGCTGCCTGCAACCTGTTCTAAATGGTCTTTTGTGCTCCTGCAAATATATTTGTATTTGACACCAATCCAGAATTCTCTTAATATGTAACCACTAAAGGGGTGTTCAACTCTGGTCTAATTTGCTGGTGAAATGCTACCAAAAAAAATTTCCAGTTTCACAATGATACAGGGCTCAAATGCCAGCAATACTTTAGCATTTCTTCCATAGCAAACTATACACAGCAAGGGGTTTTTTGCTGGGAAATGGGACAAGTTTGTCACCCAATAACAAGTACTGCCAGATGCTGTGAGTTAAACAGAGCAAAGTACTCTCTACAGTGCCCCATCAAACACTCCACGTCAAGTATGGCATTGATTAAATATTGGGTAAAGATCCCTCTGTTGCTTCCAAATGTTCAGAAAAGAACATTCTGCAACATCTATTGAACCTGTGATTGCTGCAAGTATACTTCAAAAAATACTCCACTGGCTGTAAAATGCTTTAGGATGTCTTTTGGTTGTACGAGGTGCCATATAAATAAAAGTTCTTATTTGGTGGTATTCTTCCTCTTCTTCCCAAGCGAAAAACAAAAGCTGTGTAAAATCTTATTAAATTTCACCCTTTAATTTCTACCCTTTCCTCTTTAAAACAGCATAGTTCTAAAAAAAAAAATTTGCAATAGGGTATTCATTGTTGCATGAGTAAAAGTTTCCATTGTCCTGGTTGGTTAACTTGAACTATCCATATTTATGGAGGGTAAGCACAAATGTTACTTGCAAGTTGGAGAGTCTGCCTTGCTTTATAGCCCTGTTAAAGCTGGAAATTGCCTTAGCTTTTGGTGATAATTAGTGAATAAAATTTTCCAGCTGTGGTTTTATTGGATGTTTAATTTTTCCCCTGTAACAAAGGCAAGCAAAAGGTTTGTCTATTCAGCCTAAACGAAGTGTAATTTGATTAACATGTGACATAATCACTATCTCAGTAAAATTGACTTGGGAAAATACCAGAGTTGCTTACTTTGCTCCTGCACTGTAAGAAAATTCCTTTATTTTTGTATCACTGGTACTTGGGTGTTGCTCATTTTTCTCCTATCTTTCCCACCTCCATGTTATTAGCTCCTCTTTCCCCTTCCCTCCATGGCTACATGCTAATTGCAGCCAACAGGCTGGTAGGTGACCTGTGCCTGTGAGTGGCTTGGAGGGAAACTTGCAGGTGGTGGTGTTCCCATGCATCAGCTGTCCTTGTCCTTCTTGGTAGGAGAGATCACAAGTTTGGAAGGCGCCGTCAAATATGCGTAATGAGCTGCTGCAGTGCATCTCGTAAATGGTACACACTGCTGCCACTGTGCGTCGGTGGTAGAGGGAGTGAATGTTGAAGGTGGTGGATGGAGTCCCGATCAAGCAGGCTGCTTTGTCCTAGATGGTGTCGAGCTTCCCGAGTGTTGATGGAGCAGCACTCATGCAGGCAAGTAGAAAGTAATTCATCGCACTCCTGACTTATGACTTCTAGATGTAACATTTGCGCCACACAAGTGCCAGGCAATGACTGTCTCCAACAAGAGAGAATCTAACCATCTCCCCTTGACATTCAATGGCATTACCATCGCTGAATCCCCCACTAGCAATATGCTAGGGGCTACCATTGACCAGAAACTGAACTGGAGTAGCCATATAAATAACTTGGCTACAAGAGCGGGTCAGAGGCTAGGAATCCTTCGGCAAGTAACTCACCTCCTGACTCCCCAATGCCTGTCCACCATCTACAAGGCACAAGTCAGCAGTGTGATGGAATACTCTCCACTTGCCTGGATAGGTGCAGCTCCAACAACATTCAAGAAGCTCAACACCAGCCAGGACAAAGCAGCCCGCTTGATTGGCACACCATCCACAAACATTCATTCCCTCCACCACCAACGCACAGTGGCAGCAGTGAGTACCATCTACAAGATGCACTGCAGCAAAGCACCAAGGCTCCTTAGACAGCACCTTCCAAACCCACGACCTCTACCACCTCGAAGGACAAGAGCAGCAGATGCATGGGAACGTCACCACCTGCAAGTTCCCGTCCAAGTTACACACCATCCTGACTTGGGACTATATCACTGTTCCTTCACTGTTGCTGGGTCAAGTACCTGGAATTCCCTTCCTAACAGTACTGTTGGTGTACCTACACCACAGACTGCAGTGGTTCAAGAAGGCGGCTCACCATCACTTTCTCAAGGGCAATTAGGGATGGGCAATAAATGCTGGCATAGCCAGTGATGCCCACATCCCATGAATGAATTAAAAAAAAAAAGGTGGACAGGCTTTGGGAAGTCAGGAGGTGGAGTACTCACTGCAGAATTCTTAGCCTCTGACGTGCCCTTCTAGCCACAGTACCTATATGGCTGGACCAGTTCAGTTTCTGATCAATGGTAATCCTCAGGATGTTGATAGTGGGGGATTCAGTGATGGTAATGCTGTTGAATGTAGACGGGAGATAGTTAGATTCTCTCGTATTGGAGATCGTCACTGCCTGGCACTTGTGTGGCACGAATGTTACTTGCCACATATCAGCCCAAGACTGAATGTTGTCCAGGTCTTGCTGCATATAGACAGAGAATTCTTCAGTATCTGAGGAGTTGTAAATGTTATTGAACATTGTACAATAATCAGTGAACATCCCCACTCCTGACCTTATGATGGAGTAAAAGTCACTGATGAAGCAGCTGAAGGTGGTTGGGCCTAAGACACTCCCAGATGAACTCCTGCAGCAATGTCCTGGGGCTGAGATGATTAGCCTCCAACAAACATTAACCATCTTCCTTTGTGCTAGATATGACTCCAACCAGTGGAAAGCTTTCCCGCTTGACTCCCATTGACTTCAGTTTGGCTAGAGCACCTCGATGGTACACTCGAACAAATGCTGCCTTGATATGTAGGGCAACCACTCTCACCCCATGAGAGTAAAAAAGTACTGACACAAAATCAGTATGAGACAATTGCTGAATTCTAGTTATAGTTGTGTTTTCCAATAATGTATCATTTCAGTGCCTATAAATAATTCTATAATTCTTTAGAAAGTCCTTCTATTTCTTATCCAGTTTCTTTTGCTGACAAATGTAGTCACATTAAATGAGCAAAACAAAACAAAGCAAAACTAAACATGACAACTAACAAGATTAAATAGATATACACCAGATGCAAAAACACTTCACAGCCCAAAACTGGAACTAAAAGCATATGTCAACTGTGGCTCAGTGGTAGCTAGGCTGACACTCCATTATAGTAGAGTCGGTGCCATATTTCAGATGAGACATTAATCCAAAGCCCTGTCTTTAAAAGATCCCATGGCACTATTTCGGAGAACAGCAGGGAAGTTCTCCCTGGTGTTCTGAGCAATATTTATCCCTCAACCAACATCAGTAAAAAACAGATTATCTGGTCATTATCACAATCCTGGTTGTAAGAATTACTGCGTCCAGCGTTTCCTATATTACAGCAGAGACTACACTTCAGAAATGGCTGCAAAGTGCTTTGGGATATGCCAAAGGGACTGTCTATGGATCTTATTTCTATGGACTTCCAGAAGGCATTCGCTAAGGTTCCACAAAAAGACAACAAAATATCAGCATATTGGTGCAAATTGGTATAGGGCAAATAAGATTAGAGAAATTAATGTGTGGTTCAAAGAGTGGTGTGATACAAGTGGGTTCTGGTTCATGGGGCACTAGCACCAGTACTGGTGAAAGTGGGGGCTGTACCACTGGGATGGTCTTCACCTGAACCATGCTGGGACCAGTGCTCTAGTGAGCTGCATAACTAGGAATGTAGAGAGGATTTAAACTAAATAGTGGGGGCAAGGAATCAAATTTGGGAAGATGTGGTAAATCAAAGAGTAGAGACAAGGCAAGAGAGAAAGGTATTAATATGGGAAATGATAAACAGACCGTGACAGGAAGGGAGAGTACAAATCTAAGAGTAAATCAGCAGATAAGGCTAGAGGTTACAAAAATAGTAAAAGGACAAAACTAAGGCTCTGTATCTGAATGCACGTAGAAATCGAAACAAAACAGATGAACTGATAGCGCAACTAGAAATAAATAAGCACGATCTGATTGCCATTACAGAGACATGGCTACCGGATGACACAGATTGGGACCTGAATATTGAAGGGTACATGATATTTAGGAAGGACAGGAAGCTAGAAGAAGTTGGAAGGGTGGCTCTGTTAATTAATTATGGTAATAGCATATTAGAGAGGGATGACCCAAGTTCAGGAAACCAGGATGTAGAAGTGGTTTAGGTAGAGATGAGAATGATAAAGGCAAGAAGTCACTTTTGAGAGTGATGTACAGGTCCCCTAACAGGAACCATATGGTACGATGGGGTATAAAGGAAGAAATAACGGCAGCTTGTCAGAAAGGTACAGCGATAATCATGGGGGTTTTAATCTACATATAAACTAGAAAAATCAGATGGGTAAAGGTAGCCTAGAGGAGGAGTTCACAGAATATTTTCAGGATAATTTCTTAGAATAGCACTCCAAACAGAGAGCACGCTACACTAGGCCTGTTATTATGTAACAAGATAGGATTAATGACCTCATATTGAAGGTGCCCCTAGACAGCACCGATCATAATATGATTGAATTTTACATTCAGTTTGAAGGAGAGAAGAGTGTGTCTAAGACCAGTATTCTAAACTTAAATAAGGGCAATTATGAGGGCATGAAAGCAGAGCTAGCTAAAGTGAACTGGCAAAGTAGATTAAGGGATAGGTCAATAGAGATGCAGTGGCAGACATTGAAGGGGATATTTCAGAAACCACAGAAGATAAATTCCAACGTGAAAGAAAATTTCCAAGGGAGGACCCACCATCCGTGGTTAACCAAAAAAAGTTAAAGATAGTACCAAAATTAAAGAAAAAGCATATAATTACACAAAGAGGGGTGCCAGCTCAGAAGATTGAGCAGACTATAAAAAAACAACAAAGAATGACTAAAAGATTAACAAGGAGGGAAAAATTAGAGTGCGAGAGAAAGCGAGCTAGAAATATAAAAGATAGTCAGAGTTTCTATAGATATTTTAAAAAGAGTTAAAGTGAGTATTGGTTCTATAGAAAGTGAGTCTGGAGAACTAATAATGGAAAATAAGGAGCTGGCAGATGAACTGAACAAGTATTTTGCATCAGTCTTCAATATAGAGGATACAAATAACATCCCAGAAATAGCTGTAAGTCAGGAAATGGAAGGGAGGGAGGAACTCAAGAAAATTACAATCACCAGGGAAGTGGTACTGAGCAAATTGTCGGAGCTGCGGGCTGACAAGTCCCTGGGTCCTGATGGACTTCATCCTAGGGTCTTAAAAAAAGTGGCTAGTAAGATTGTTGATGCGTTGGTTTTAATTTTCCAAAATTCCCTAGATTCAGGGAAGGTTCCATTAGATTGGAAAATAGCCAATGTAACTCCTTTATTTATAAAGGGAGGGAAACCAAAAGCAGGAGACTACAGGCCAGTTAGCTTAACATCTGTCATAGGGAAAATGTTAGAAGCTATTATTAAAGACATTATCGCACAGCACTTAGAAAAATTCAAGGTAATCAGGCAGAGTCAACATGGTTTCATGAAAGGGAAATCATGTTTAACCAATTTATTGGAGTTCTCTGAAGAAGTAACATGTGCTGTGGATAAAGGGGAACCGGTGGATGTATTGTACTTAGATTTCCAGAAGGCATTTGATAAGGTGCCACATCAAAGGTTATTGCAGAAAATAAAAGCTCTTGGTGTAGGGCATAACATATTGGCATGGATAGAAGATTGGCTAGCTAATAAGAAACAGAGTAGGCATAAATGGGTCATTTTATGACTGGCAAGATCTAACGAGTGGTGTGCCACAGGAATCAGTGCTGGGGCCTCAACTTTTTACAAATTACATAAATGACTTGTATGAAGGAACCGAAGGTATGGTTGCTAAATTTGCTGATGACACAAAGATAGGTAGGAAAATAAGTTGTGGAGAGGACATAAGGAGGCTACAAAGGGAGATAGGTTAAATGAGTGGGCAAAAATCTGGCAAATGGAGTATAATGTGGAAAAATGTGAAATTGTCCATTTTTGCAGGAAGAATAAAAAAGCATATTATCTAAATGGTGAGAGATTGCAAAGCTGCGAGATGCAGAGCGATCTGGGTGTCCTAGTGCATGAATTGCAAAAAGTTAGTACGCAGGTACAGCACATAATCAGGAAAGCTCATAGAATACAAAAGTAGGGCGGTTATGCTTCAATCATACAGGGCATTGATGAGACCACATCTGGAATACCATGTACAGTATTGGTCTTGTTACGACCTGGTGAGAAAGGTGTCTAGGGGGTCCCTTTTACGGTCTTCACCTGATCTTATCGTAACAGGGTATGATTTTTAAACACACTGTGTTTTGAGCTCCCCCCGGGTGAATCCTTGTTTACCACTTTCCAATTATAAGGCAAAGAAATGAGCACACCAGGTTTTCTTAGGTTTAAAGAAGAAAAGAGAAATTTATTAAAACTTAAACTCTACTTCGGTTAACGCCTACGGATATACGACACGTCCACACTAGCATGCACACACGATGCACGCATGCAAATAGGGACAGAAGAGAGAAGAAAAAGAGAGAGGTTTCAGGCAGTCTCTGAAGGGTGTTTCTTGTTACTGTTTCTGTGTTTCCAACTCGCCATAGAGTCTTTGTAGCCAGCTCTTACTTTTCGTTGGGGCCCAGTATTATTCTTAAACCTTGTTCACATAGGAGACTTTTCTCTCTTTGAGTTTACGTGTCTTCAATGGTATCCGAAGCTGGTGAGAATGAGATGGGAGCCGACAGGAGAAAGGCATTCTCAGTCCAGGAGCAAACAACTTTCTGAGTTCAAAATTCTGTGGCCAGTTCAAATTCAAAAAACCAACAGCCAGCCAGTCATGTGACTAAACTGGTCTGACCAATTCTTCTGTGTATTGGGACGCAAGGGCTGGGTCCCTTGTTCCAACACTGTCTGCTAGCATGCAAATGTCTTTCCAGTCAGGGGCGGCAATTCCTTGTGATAGGCCCTCTTTTCTTCCCAGCCACAATTTTTAACGTTCATGTGGCGAAATGTGTGCCTCAGTCTTGGCAGGTGGGGTGCCTGCCTAACAGTCTCCTTATTTGGGGAAGAATGTAAATGCGTTGGAAACATTTCAGAGAAAGTTTACTAGACTAATACCTGGAACGGGCGGGTTGTCTTATGAGGAAAGGTTAGACAGGCTAGGCTTCTATCCGCTGGAGTTTAGAAGAGTAGGAGGTGGTTTGATTGAAACATGTAAGATCCTGAGGAGGTCTTGACAGGGTGGACGTGGAAAGGATGTTTCCCCTTGTGGGAGAATCTAGAACTAGGGATCACTGTTTAAAATAAGGGGTCGCCCATTTAAGACAAGAGATGAGGAGAAATATTTTCTCTCAAAGGGCATGAGGTTTGGAACTCTCTTCCTCCAAAGGCGGTAGAAGTAGAGTCTTTGAATATTTTTAAGACGGAGGTAGATAGAATCTTGAAAAGCAAGGGGGTGAAAGGTTATCGGGGGTAGACGGGAATGTGGAGTTGAGGTTACAATCAGATCAGCCATGGTCTTGTTGAATGGCGAAACAGGCATGAGGAGCCGAATGGCCAACAATTCTGTGACTCTGTATGTTCACACAGAATTGGAGGCAACCGATTAACATGGGTAGAAATTGGTTAGGAGGTAGGAGACAGAGAATAAAGGATGTGACTAGTGGTTCCCCCCCCCACCACCACCACCACCACCACCAAGGATCTGGATTGGGGCCTCAGTTTTTCAGCATAATTTGTAGATGACAGACTAAGGAATGGAAAGCTACATAACCAAGACAACACAAAAGTTGGGTGGCAAAGTAAATAGTGTAGATGGGCACAGAAAGTTGTCAAGGAAAAATTGAAGATTAAGTGAGCGGGCAAAACAGTGGCTAAAGAAGTTTACTGTGGGGAAGTCAGAAAGCCGTGGGTTCAAGGCCCAATCGAGACTTGAACACATTATCTAAGTGGATACTTCCTTGCCGCACCGATGGAACGTTTCACTTATGAAGGTCTTGCTTGCTGAGACAGAAGTGATAGAGCTCATTGGTGGTATTCATAAAGGGAATTCTCCAGTTGTTCCAAGAACAGACCTCTGTCTCATTTCTGTTCATCAGATCTAACTGTAGGCAAAGTAGCTGTCATGCTTGCCTAAATTACTTTTGAAATGCAGCCAGTGTAATTCACTGGCTGTGAAGCACTTTAGGATCTCCTTAGGACTTGAAAGGCGCAAGGTCCTTCAACATTAGAATAAAAACAGAAAATGCTGTAACTATGTAGCAAGCCAGTCAACACATGTAAAAAGCAAATACTATGACATTTCCGGTTCATATCTTTGATCAGACTGAATGCTTAGCAACCAACATTTAATGTTGATATTTGTAAAACTGTGTTTATTTATAGTACACTACTATAAAAGGACCAATCAGTTGAAAGCATTGTTTTAAAATAATAATACAGTAAAATCCAACCCTCAATCTCAATTAAAGCACCATAACGGTACTATTAAACGAAAACTCTTAGCGATATACTACCTAGAACTTGCTGAGATTATCTGAGAGAACACCAATGATAGCCAGAATGAATAAGTTACCATAGTTACAACGTGTTCTCAATGAGCAAGCAGTCACTCTTTATGTACTTTTACTCTAGACAACTAGCTGACAGTTGATGGGCAATTTCCTCTCCACTGGATGCACTCCGCAGGGTAAATGACCCGACATTCTGGCACAGATGACCTCGCAGATCCAGACCTATACATTTTCACTCTGGGTCGTTGTATCAAGTAGAAGAACCCAGCTCTCATTGCCAAATTTTGCCAGAACATCCAAGTCTTTCATATTATGGAGTACAACTAGCAGAAAGGGAAAGCAGCAATGGCTGGCTTTCAGCTGGACATTTGTAGTGGAAGAGATTTTCTGGACAAGATCAAAATAAATCAAAAGTACTGCAGGGCCTTAAATTTGCTGTTCCAAAGAAGAAACTAGTTCTCAGGCTTTTCCCACAGATGGAGATAAAATTCAAATTCATAATAAGCCAGGCAGTTATGTAATGATTATCACAATGCACCAAAGATCACAATTTTCTTGGAACTATTTTCCATTTAGACACAACAGCTGATTACCAGATTTCCCACACACCAGACAATAACACATCAAGGACCATCTCTACAAATGTAACCCACGACCAAGCACACTGGGAAACTAGCCTGTTCACACTTGTACACTCCCTGTGTTCCAATTCGGTTAGTACTGTAACTTGACAAGATAAAGTATACAATGTCCTCTTCATTAACTTTAGCACTTTAAAGAGAACCAAGAGAAATCACTCTACCGGTTTTCAAAGGACTTAAATGCAATTCACAAAATCACACGACAATATGCCACTATTAAACAGTTCAAGCAATTACTTAATTTTGCAGTTAACAAAACTATCATTATGCTTTAGTGTATAACAAAATCCAGGCTTTTGTTCCTCTCATGACAGTACAAATCCATGGGGTAAACCATTCAGGACTGAGATGAGGAGAAATTTCTTCACCCAGAGAGTGGTGAACCTGTGGAATTTGCTACCACAGAAAGCAGTTGAGGCCAAAACATTGTACGTTTTCAAGAAGGAGTTAAATATAGCTCTTGGGTTTAAAGGGATCAAGGTGGATGAGGGTAAAGCCGTGGATGTGGTGTATATAGATTTCAGTAAGGCGTTTGATAAGGTTCCCCACGGTAGGCTATTGCAGAAAATACGGAAGTATGGGATTGAAGGTGATTTAGTGCTTTGGATCAGAAATTGGCTAGCTGAAAGAAGACAGAGGATGGTGGTTGATGGCAAATGTTCATCCTGGAGTTTAGTTACTAGTGGTGTACCGCAAGGATCTGTTTTGGGGCCACTGCTGTTTGTCATTTTTATAAATGACCTGGATGAGGGTGTAGAAGGGTGGGTTAGTAAATTTGCAGATGACACGAAGGTCGGTGGAGTTGTGGATAGTGCCGAAGGATGTTGTAGGTTACAGAGGGACATAGATAGGCTGCAGAGCTGGGCTGAGAGATGGCAAATGGAGTTTAATGCGGAAAAGTGTGAGGTGATTCACTTTGGAAGGAGTAACGGGAATGCAGAGTACTGGGCTAATGGGAAGATTCTTGGTAGTGTAGATGAGCAGTAGATCTTGGTGTCCAGGTACATAAATCCCTGAAAGTTGCCACCCAGGTTAATAGGGCTGTTAAGAAGGCATATGGTGTGTTAGCTTTTATTAGTAGGGGGATCGAGTTTCGGAGCCACGAGGTCATGCTGCAGCTGTACAAAACTCTGGTGCGGCCACACCTGGAGTATTGCGTGCAGTTCTGGTCACCGCATTATAGGAAGGATGTGGAAGCTTTGGAAAGGGTGCAGAGGAGATTTACTAGGATGTTGCCTGGTATGGAGGGAAGGTCTTACGAGGAAAGGCTGAGGGACTTGAGGTTGTTTTCGTTGGAGAGAAGGAGGAGGAGAGGTGACTTAATAGAGACATACAAGATAATCAGAGGGTTAGATAGGGTGGATAGTGAGAGTCTTTTTCCTCGGATGGTGATGGCAAACATGAGGGGACATAGCTTCAAGTTGAGGGGTGATAGATATAGGACAGATGTCACAGGTACTTTCTTTACTCAGAGAGTAGTAGGGGCGTGGAACGCCCTGCCTGCAACAGTAGTAGACTCACCAACTTTAAGGGCATTTAAGTGGTCATTGGATAGACATATGGATGAAAATGGAATAGTGTAGGTCAGATGGTTTCACAGGTCGGCGCAACATCGAGGGCCGAAGGGCCTGTACTGCGCTGTAATGTTCTATGTTCTAAAGGATATGGGGGGGGAACAGGCTACTGAGCTGGATGATCAGCCATGATCATAACGAATGGCGGAGCAGGCTCGAACGGCCTACTCCTGCTCCTATTTTCTGTGTTTCTAAATCCCTTTTTCCGACTACAGTATCTCCCATTCAGTCAACATTTTACCATGTGTGTCCACATTCACATCTGAGCCACAGGTTGTGAGTTTAAATCCCACGCTAGATAATCCAGGCTGACACTTCACAGAATTTTTACAGCTTCCCTCTTAAATGCATCTGTGCCATTCATCTCGATTTGTTTTAATGAACTCCACAATCCCACCACTCTCTGGATAAAGAAGTTTCTCCTGAATTTCCTACTGGATTGTCCCTAGTTTTTCCGCACAAGTGGAAACAACTTCCCTAGGTCTATCAGAGGGCCTCCCCCAACTCTCCCCACACCTATTTCATTCTCCTGTCAGCCCCATTATCCCCACACCACTCTCATGACCACCCCACTCCACAGGCATTTTTCTGACACCCACACTTCACTCATCCCACCCCCTGATCACCCCATCACCACTCTCCTAAAACCTTCTCTTCTCACTCCCCTGACCCCCACCTTTCTAACCCGACACTATACCCTCTCTCTCCTGATTACACCACTTCACCATCCCTCATTCTTCCTGCTCCCAATCTCCCGACCACCTCCCCTCCCACACTGCATGAAAACCCGAGGTCCCTCCATACCATCACCACCCCAGTCCTATTCACCGGTATTCCAGGTCCCCCTCCCCCGGTATTGCTACTATTCCCAGTTCCCCTCCCCCAGTATTCCCCTCCCTGATATTGCTCCCCCCCCCCCCCCCCAGTATTCCCAGTGCTCCACTCCCCTAATATTGCTGGTCCCCCTCATCTCTTACTCCCAGTGTTCCCCTCCCACTATATTCCCAGTGTTCCCCTCCCCCAGTATCCCCAGTATTCCCGGTGTTTCCCCTCCCCCGCACCGCCTCCACGTTGTTCCCCTCCCCCGCCCGGTGCTCCTGGAGTTTCCCTCCGTATTCCCGGAGTTCCCCTCCCCACAATATTCCCGGTTTCCCCTCGCCGGTATTCCCGGTTACCTCACTGTCCGGCTCACGACGCCTCCAGATTTTCCTCCGGATTGAGCGCGCGTCGCCCCGCAGCTGCGCGGAGCCACAGCACACAGAGCAGTGCAAACGCGCAACTCAAAACTCCAGCCAGCCACTGAGCTGCAGGCAACGAGACGCAATACATTGTCAACAAAGAACAGAAAACTCACCTTTTTTTTTTCTTGCACTATCGACCGAAATTAGCTCCTCATTTGTCACTCAGGTATTGGGGTGGGGTGGGCAACTCAATTGACTCAGCTACTGAAACTGGAAATTCTTTGTATGTGTGTAGACATGCATGCAGAGTTCCAACTAAATCAAGCTTCATATAACAACTTGTATTTATCTCGCCTATTTAACATAGATAATTGGCTCAAGGCAAAAGACAAAGAGACACAAGAGACAAAAAAGGATGCCAAACAAAAGAAGGAAATATTAGATGTGACCAAAAGCTATGACAAAGATATGAGTTCTAAGGAATGTCGTTGAAGAGAGGGAGATGGAGCAGCGAAGGCATTTAGGGAGGAAATCCTAGAATGGGAGGTCTCTGTGGCTGAATGCACGACCACCACAATAGTGGCATGATACAGATGAGGCGAGAGACAGCAGAAGAGTGTTTGGTGGGGAGGGATGCAGATCTACAGATCTACATAATAGATGGAAGCAGATCTTCTCTGATCTTGCGCACACCGAATGAGAAGATATATAAGGACAGAAATGTTGTGGCAAGTCATATTACGAGGGGCACGGACTGAGCAGCAGCGTTGGCATCTGGGTGCACTGGAAAGTGGGGCCAGCTTCAGGAAGTACTGGGATGGGGTCTAATAGTATTTTGAGAGTGGCTCCAGAGTCTGAAAGTAGTTGATAGGTATTACAGGAGCACTGAAGAATGTAAGAACATTGGGGCAGGGCTGGATTCTAAGATCACTGGGAGAGGGAAGTTGGGATTTGGGACCATTGGAGGGAAAGGGTACAGAACCTGGAGGCAGTGGAGTTGGTTCGTTGACTAGGGAGCACTGGGTTATTGAGCACGAGGATCTAGAAATGGGGAGAATCTAGGAAGGGGGTGTTTTAGGGTCCATCGGGACTGAACAAGAGGTTTGGAACAGAGAGGACAGAATCAGGTAGTGTCTCAGCTTGTCACAAATGTCTTGGTTTCAACTGAATCTTTTTACCTCACAACAGCTGAGACAGAACTTTCAATCACATCTGTGTCTTCCAGCCAAGTACAATTTGAAGAATTTCTCAACATTCCATCTGCACATCAACAAGATTTAAAAGGTAGAAGGCACAGCTGTAATCCACCAGTTCATCATTATTTTACAAGGAAAACTAGCTTATATTGAATATATTCAATGACCCACTGCTCTCTGGGGAAGACAATTGCAAAGATTAATGACCCCCTGAAAGAAGAAATTCCTCCTCATTTGCGCATAAATGGGAGACCCATAATTCAGAAACTGTGCCACCTAGTTCCAGATTCCCCTACGAGGGGAAACATCCTGTCAGCATCTACCCTGTCAAGCCCCCTCAGAATCTTATATGTTTCAACAAGATCATCACCCATTCTTTTAAACTCCGATGAGTTGTTTTTATTATTTGTTGGTGTGGGCATCACTGGCTAGGCCAGCATTTATTGCCCATCCCTAATTGCCCTTGAGCTGACTTCTTGATCCGCTGCAGTCCTTGGGATGTAGGGACACCCACAGTGCTGTTTGGAAGGGAGTTCCAGGATTTTGGCCCAATGACAGTGAAGGAACGGCGATATAGTTCCAAGTTAGAATGGTCTGTGACTTGGAGGGAAAGGTGCAGATGGTGGTGTTCCCATGTATCTACTGCCCTTGTCCTTCTAGGTGGTAGAGGTCGTGGGTTTGGAAGGTTGTGTCGAAGGAGCCTTGGTGAGTTGCTGCAGTGCATCTTGTAGATGGTACACACTGCTGCCACTGTGTGTGGGTGGTGAAGGGAGTGAATGTTGAAGGTGGTGGATGGTGTGCCAATCAAGCAGGCTGCTTTGTCCTGGATGGTGTTGAGATTCTTGAGTGTTGTTGGAGCTGCACCCATCCAGGCAAATGGAGAGTATTCCATCACATTCCTGACTTGTGCCTTGTAGATGGTGGACAGGCATTGGGGAGACTGAGGTGAGTTACTGACCGCAGAATTCAAGCCTCTGACCTGCTCTTGTAGCCACAGTACTTATTTGGCTGGTCCAGTTCAGTTTCTGGTAAATGGTAACCCCCCAGGATGTTGATAGTGGGGGATTCAGCGATGGTAATGCCATTGAACGTCAAGGGAAGATGGTTAGATTCTCTCTTGTTGGAGACGGTCATTGCCCGGCACTTGTGTGGCGCCAATTATCAGCCCAAGCCTGGACGTTGTCCACTTCTTGCTGCATCTGGACACGGGCTACATCAGTATCTGAGGAGTCCCAAATGATGCTGAACATAGTACAATCATCAGCAAACATCCCCAATTCTGACATTAGATGGAGGGAAGGTCATTAATGAAGCAGCTGAAGATGGTTGGGCCTAGGACATAACCCTGAGGAACTCCTGCAGTGATGTCCTGGGACTGAGGTGATTGACCTCCAACAACCACAACCATCTTCCTTTGTGCTAGATATGACTCCAACCAGTGGTGAGTTGTCCACCTGATTCCCATTGATTCCAGTTTTTCTTGGGCTCCTTGATGCCATACTTGGCCAAATGCTGTCTTAATGTCAAGGGCAGTCTCTCTCACCTCACATCTGGAGTTCAGCTGTTTTGTCTATGTTTGGACCCAGGCTGTAATGAGGTCAGGAGCTGAGTGGCTCTGGCGGAACCCAAACTGAGCATCAGTGAGCCGATTATTGCTGAGCGAGGGCCGCTTTATAGCACTGTCGACAACTCCTTCCATCACTTTGCTGATGATCGGAAGTAGACTGAGTCAGGAAAACCCTCACCTGCCAAGACTGAGGCACACATGATTTCACTACCTGAACGTTAAAACTGAAAATTGCAAGCCCCAGGCTGGAAGGACATTTGCATAGTACCAGATGGTGTTGAAACAAAGGAACCAGTCCCCGCCCCAATACACAGAAGAGACCTGGTCAGACCAGTTGGTCACATGACCACCTACTGGCCAAATAGGGGAGTTTTAAACTGGAGAAACAGAATTTGAACTCAGATCGCCGTGTGCTCCTGGAACTGAAGCAAGAATTACCTCCTCTCCTGACTGCCCTCATCTCACTCTCACCAGCTTCGGAAACCATTGAAGACATGTAAACTCAAAGACACAAAAGTCTCCTATGTGAGTAAGGTTTAAGAAGAATACTGGGCCCCAACGAAATGCCAGACCATATCTTCAATCAAGAACTACAGCGAGCTCGAGAACAGTAACAAGATATTACCTTAAACTGTTCCACTTTATCTTTTCTTTTTTCTGTCCCTATCTGCATGTGTATATCGTGTTTGAAAGCTAGCATGGGCGCGTCGTATATCCGTTGGCATTAACCATATTAGGGTTTAAGTAAGTTTAATAAATTTCACTTTTCTTCTTTAAACCAAAGAAAGCCTGTTTGTGCTAATTTTTTGCCTTATAATTGGAAAGCTGTGAACAAGAATTCACAAAGGGGGAGCTCAAAACACAGTGTGTTTAAAATTAAACCCTGTTACAATAAGACCAGGTAAAGACAGCCAAAGACCCCTAGACACCTTTCTCGCCTGGTCGTAACAACTGATAGGACAAATCCAGTCCGGCCAATTACTGCCCTGCTTTTTGTGCACAGGACATACCAATTTTCCACATTGCCGGGTAGATGCCAGTGTTGTAGCTGTACTGGAACAGCTTGGCTAGGGACACGGCTAGTTCTGGAGCACAAATCTTCATTACTATTGCTGGAATATTGTCAGGGCCCACAGCCTTTGCAGTATCCAGTGCCTTCAGCCGTTTCTTGGTATCACATGGAGTGAATCGGATTGGCTGTGATGCTGGGGACCTCAGGAGGAGGCTGAGATGGATCATCCACTTTGCACTTCTGGCTGAAGATGGATGCAAATGCTTCAGCTTTGTGTTTTACACTGATGTGCTGGGCTCCCCATATCATTGAGGATGGGGATATTCATGGAGCCTCCTCCTCCTGTTAGCTGTTTAATTGCCTACCGCCATTCACGACTGGATGTGGCAGGACTGCAGAGCTTAGATCTGATCCATTGGTTGTGGGATCACTTAGCCCTATCTACTGTATACTGTTTCTGCTGTTTGGCACGCAAGTAGTCCTGTGTTGTCACTTCACCAGGTTGACACCTCATTTTTAGGTATGCCTGGTGCTGCTCCTGGCATGCTGGCATGCCGTCCTGCATCCTTCATTGAACCAGGGTTGATCTGTAGCGTGATGGTAATGGTAGAGTGGCAGATATGCTGGACCATGAGGTTACAGATTGTGGTTGAATACAATTCTGCTGCTGGTGATGGCCCACAGTGCCTCATGAATGCCCAGTTTTGTGTTGCTAGATCTGTTTGAAATCTATCCCATTTACCACAGTGGTAGTGCCACACAACATGATGGTGGGTACTTTCAGTGTGAAGATAAGACTTCCTCTCCACAAGGACTGTGCAGTGGTCATTCCTACCAATACTGTCATGGACAGGTGCATCTGCGCCAGTTAGATTGGTGAGGACAAGGTCAAGTAGGTTATTCCCTCTTGTTGGTTCCCTCACCACCTGCCACAGACCCAGTCTAGCAGCTATGTCCTTTAGGACTCTAGGTGATGGGCATTGAAGTCCCCCACCCTGAATACATTCTGTGCCCTTGCCACCATCAGTGCTTTTTCCAAGTGGTGTTCAACATGGAGGAGTACTGATTCATCAGCTAAAGGGGAGGGGAGTAGTTGGTAATCAGCAGGAGGTTTCCTTGCCCATGTTAGACCTGATGCCATGAGACTTCATGGGGTCCAAAGTCAATGTTGAGGATTCCTAGGGCAATTCCCTCCCCACTGTATACCACTGTGCCACCACCTCTGATGGATCTGTCCTGCCGGTTGGATAGGACATACCCAGGGATGGTGATGGTGGTGTCTGGGATATTGTCTGTAAGGTATGATTCCATGAGTATGCGCTCCCAATTTTGGCACAAGCCCCCAGATCTTAATAAGGAGGACTTTGCAGGGTCGACACGGCTGGGTTTGCCATTGTCGTTTCCACTGCCTAGGTCAATGCTGGATGGTCCATCCAGTTTCAATCCTTTTCTTAGAGTTTGTAGCGGTTTGATACAACTGAGTGGCTTGCTAGGACATTTCAGAGGGCATTTAAGAGTCAACCACATTGCTGTGGGTCTGGAATCACATGTCGGCCAGACCAGGTAAGGATGGCAGATGTCCTTCCCTCAAGGACATTAGTGAACCAGTTGGGCTTTTACAACAATCGACAATGATTTCATGGTCACCATTAGACAAGCTTTTAATTCCAGATTTTTTAATTTAATTCAAATTTCACCATATGCTGTGGTGGAATTTGAACCAATGTCCCCAGAGCATTAGCCTGGGCCTCTGGATTACTAGTCCAATGACATTACCACTACGCCACCGCCACCCCACCAACCTGCTTAACCTTTCGTTATAAGAATATCTCTTCATCCCAGGAATCAACCTAGTGGACCTTCTCCGAACTGCCTCCAATGCAACTACTTTCCTAGTTTTACATACCGTCCCCCCCTTGCAATAAAGGCCAACATACCATTTCCCTTCTTAATTACATGCTGTACCTGCTTGGTAACTTTTTGTGATGCATGTATGAGGACACCCAGATCCCTCTGTAGAGCAACATTCCGTAGTATATTTGCATTTAAGTAATATTTTGCTTTTCTCTTCTTCCTACCAAAGTGGATAACCTCACATTTTCCCCCATGAAACTCCATCTGCCAAATTTTCGCCCACTCACTTTATCTATACCTATATCCCTTTGCAGATTCTCCGTGTCCTCCTCGTAACTTGCTTTCCAACCTATTTTTGTATCATCAGCAAATTTAGTTACAGTACAATAAAAGCAAAATACTGCGGATGCTGGAAATCTGAAATAAAAACAAGAAATGCTGGAACCACTCAGCAGGTCTGGCAGCATCTGTGGAAAGAGAAGCAGAGTTAACGTTTCGGGTCAGTGACCCTTCATCAGAACATTAGTTACAGTACACTCTGTTCCTTCATCCAAGTCATTAATATAGATTGTAAATAATTGAGGCCCCAGCACTGATCCCTGTGGCACTCCACTGAAAATTATCTATTTTTCTCCACTCTCCATTTCCTATTAGTTAGCCAATCCTCTGTCCATGCTAATATATTTCCCCTAACACCATGAGCTCTTATTTTGTGCAGTAACCTTTTATGTGGCACTTTATTGAATGCCTCTTGGAAATCCAAATACACTACATCTACTGGTTCCCCTTTATCCACCCTGCTTACTCCAAGCTCAAAGGACTCTAATAAAATTGTCAAATACAATTTCCCTTTCATAAAACCATGTTGACTCTGCTTGATTGTGTTCTAAATGTCTTGCTACTACTTCCTTAATGATGGATTCCAGCATTTTCACAATGACAGATGTTAGGCTAACTGGCATATAGTTTCCTGCGTTCTGTCACCCACTTTCTGGAACAGTGGTGTTACATTTTCGGTTTTCCAATCTGCTGGGACCTTTTCAGAAACTACGGAATTTTGGAAGATTACAACTAATGCATCCACTATCTCTGCAGCCACTTCTTTTAAGACCCTAGGATGCAGGCCATTGGGTCCAGGGGACTTGTCAGCCTTTAGTCCCATTAGTTTTCCTAGTACTTTTTCTCCAGTGATAGTGACTGTTTGAAGTTGCTCCCTCCCTTTTTCCCCCTGATTTTCTACTAATATTGGGATTCTTTCAGTGTCTTCTACCATGAAGACAGATACAAAATAATTGTTCAAATTCTCTGCCATTTCCTTGTTTCCCATTATTAATTCCCAAATCTCATTTTCTGAGGGATGCTTAGCTGCTTTCTTACTTATATATTTGTAGAAACATTTGCTGTCTATTTTTATATTTCTTGCTAGTTTACTCTCATATTCTAATTTCTTCCTTTTTTTTTTAGGTCAACCTTTGCTGGTTTCTAAAATTTTTCCAATCATCTGGCCTACCACTAATACTCAGAAATGTACACCTTTTGTTTCAATTTGATACCATCCTTAACTTCCATAGTTAGCCACAGATGGTTCATTCTACTCATAGGGCCCTGTTTTCTCAACAAAATATATCTTTGTTGAGAGTTATGGAATATCTCCTTAAATATCTGCCACTGCTTTTCTATTGTTTTACCTTTCAACCTATTTTCCCATTCTACTTTAGCCAACTCTATCCTCATACCCTTGTAATTGCCTTTATTTAAGTTTAAGACACTAGTTTCAGACCCAAGTTGCTGACCCTCAAACTTAATGTGAAAATCATTCTTCCCAAGAGGATCACTTACTATGAAATCATTAATTAATCCTGTCTCATTACACATTACCAAGTCTAAAATAGCTAGTTCCCTGGTTGGTTCCACAACATATTGTACTAAGAAACTGTCCCGAATACACTCTATGAACTCATCCTCAAGGCCATCTTTGCCAATTAGATTTGTCCAATCTATATAAAGATTAAAATCGTCCACAATTATTGTAGTACAATTCTTACAAGCCCATAATATTTCTTGATTTATACTCTGTCCTAAAGTGTATCTGGGGAACCAATAAACTGCTCCCACCACAGGCTTCTTTCCCTTGCTATTTCTTATCTCCACCCAAACTGATTGTACCTCTTTATCTTCAAGCCAAGATCATTTCTCACAACTGTACTGATCTCATTCTTTATTAACAGAGCTACCCCACCTCTTTTTGTATTCTTCCTATCCTTTTGGAATGTCAAATACCCGTGAATATTCAGGTCCCAGCCTTGGTCACCTTGCAACCAAGTCTCTGTAATGGCTATCATATCATACCCATTTATTTCTATTTGTGCCATCAATTCACCTATCTAGTTACGATGCTGCATGCATTCAGATAAAGAGCCTTTAATTCTGTCTTTTACCATTTCTCCTACTCTGACCCTATTTGCTGGGGCACTCCTATGTTTGTATGCTCCGTCCCTTCCTGTCACACTCTGGTTATCTTGTGTATTTGAGTGGGATGTTGACTAGCCTTTGACCTACAAGGTACAGACTCTGGTATTCTTAAATCAAGATAGAGGCCGGAATTTTTCATTGGGCAGGAGGGTCCGTCCACCAGTTGAAGGATCGGTGGCGAGCCCGCCTCCGCCAAGCCTGGGGAGCCAGACCAGGATTTCATGCTCCCCAGGCCTTCAATTGGTCTTGGCCGGGACTTCCACCTCCTTGAGGCAGGAAGTCCTGCCAAATGGAGCTGCCAGCCAATCAGTGGGCTGGCAGCTCTTAGTCCCAGCAGCGCCACTGGCAGTGGTGGTCACTGCTGGGACTACACCCAGCCATTGGAGGAAGAGGAAGGATGACCTGGAATTAAGGTACATGTTTAGGGCCTTGCAGGGAACAATTGGACCTGCCCCGGTGAGGCAAGGGAGGTCGGTTAGGGGGGTGGGGGGAGTGTTGTGCATTGGGAGCAATTGGAGCTTCGGGGGTAGCCCTCCCTGGGGCACAGGGTGCCTGATCAGGAGGGACCCCACAGCCCACAAGAAGGCTGCCTGGTTTTACCAGGCGGGCTTCTTGAGGCCTCAGCCACCCGCCAGCCAAGGGCAAAATACCCATGGTGGTGGGCGGAGACCCTTAAGTACCAGTTAATTGGCAACTTAAGGGCCTTGATTGCCCTGGGGCGGGCAGGCTGTTTTTCGCCGCCGCCCCACGTAAATATGCAATGGGGTCAGGAGTGGGTTGGGAACAGCCCCCTCCCCACCTCCCACTCATTCTACGCTACCAGCCCACTAATTTGGGAGGGGGTGTAAAATTCCAGCCACATAGTTAGAACCATAGGGAAGTTATGGCACAGAAGGAGGCGAATCAACCCATCATGTCTGTGTCGACTGAAAAAACTAGCCTTCCAATCTAATCCAACCTTCCAGCACCTGGTCCGTAGCCTTGCAGGTTACAGCAAGTGCATGTCCAGGTCTCTCTGATGTCCTTTGCATGTCTCTCCATGGCCCTCATGTCTATAATGGCATCATTGGCATTGTTGTGTTCCTCCTTACCCGCTTCGTAGTCTTCATCATCTGAGGGGGACTGGTGTTGCTCCTGTTCCTCTGCCTGCATGGCCACATCTAATTGTAAGGTTATGCAAGACACAGCAGACAACGATTATTCGTGACACCCTATGTGGCGCGTACTGAAAAGCTCCTCTAGACCGGTCAAGGCAACAGAATCGTATTTTCAGCATGCCAATGATGTGTTCAATGATAGCTTTGGTGGATGCATGAGCAGCATTGTACCTCTCTTCAGCAGCACTTTGGGAATGCTGCACTGGTGTCATCAGCCATGTACAAAGAGGGTAACTCTTGTTACCCAGGATCCAGCTGTCCACTTCAGCTGGTTCCTTGAAAACTCCTGGCAGCTGGGAGTTCTTCAAAATGTATGAGTCATGACAGCTACCTGGGAATGTGCACAAACATGCATGACTCTTCTCCTGTGGTCACAAACCAGTTATACCTTTAAATAGTGGAAACCTTTGCGCTTCACAAAGACAGCAGGCTGATCCCAGGGAGCTCTAATAGTTCATTAAGTACAGTATATTATACAAGCAATACTTAACCAACGTTATACAGCAGAGTGCAGAGTGTCCTCGGTTCTTGCTTCCCGAGCTGCTGTGGCACAGTCTTCTCTCTTGAGGTGTTCTGTTGACTGTAGGGTGATCTCTTCTTTGAATCAGTGCACCTTGAGTCTCTCAGCAGCTTCCACTTAATACCCCCCATCCGAGAGTTCCTTCATTTCATATTAGGTTACATTCCACCTTAACCTCAAGTGTCGTAACCTGCAGGGCTATGGATCAAATGCTGAAAGGTGGGTTAGAATGGGTGGATTGTTTTTTGGCCGGCACAGACACGATGGGCCAAATGACCTCTTTCTGGGCTGTAAACTTTCTATGATTCTAATCCTTTCGATTGGTCGGGTATGTCGTCACCTTCTATACATTGTATCTTCTTGATTATTTTATAGAAGTTAGTTTGACCAGACATGACCCCACCTTCCAAACATTGTCTCTGCAGATAGCTTGATGGCCTGTCATTGTCACACAATGGGGAATGTTTGTTAACCCCATCAACATTCCAATCATGGTCTCCGAATGCCTTTACTTGCATTTCCGTCCTCATGAGGCCTACAAGTTTATCACCTAATGTGACTCTGAGTCTGTCTTAATTGAAATGCAGAAGGGCTGTTATCAAGACATCCTGTCTCTTTGCAAAAGCCACTTCTGCTATTGTTGCTACGGTACATACATTTCGCATATCAACATGATTCCAAACACAAAGTCCATAACTTAATTCTAATATAATACATTGATACATATACAAAGTATAACTATTCCCGAGCATAACTGCAAAATCACTTAAAATCACTTTACTTTAAAATATAGCGCCTTATGTAAATTGTATCAGGCCATATCTTGCATAGATTCATCCAACAGATTAAACATGGTAATTGTTAACGCCTTAGTTTTTACACTATCCTTTTGAAATGTCAAGTATACTTGAATATTCAGTACCCAGCCTTGATCACCTTACAGCCAAGTCTCTGTAATGGCTATCATATCATACCCATTTATTTCTATTTGTGCCATTAATTCACCTATCTTGTTACAAATGCTGCTTGCATTCAGATAAACAGCCTTTAATTCTGTCTTTTTACCTTTTTTCCCTACTCTGGTCCTATTTGTTGGTGCACTCCTATGTTTGTACACTCTGTCCCTTCCTGTTACACTCTGGTTATCATTGCCCATAACGTAACCCTGCACTATTGCCTTGTTTTTCTCTTAAAATTTCTAAAATTCCCTTTACCTGACCCCTCCGCATGACTATTTAATTCAAAGCCCTTGCTACAGCTCTAGTTATTCAATTCATCAGGACACTGGTCCCAGCTCAGTTCAAGTGAAGTCTATCTCAATGGAACATCTCCCTCTTTCCCCAGTACTGGTGTCAGTGCCATTGAACCCCATTTCTCCCACACCAATCTTTCAGCCACACATTCAGCTCTCTGATCTTATTTAACTGATGCCAATTTGCTCATAGCTCAGGTAGTAATCCAGAGATTATTACCTTTGTGGTTTGGCTTTTTAATTTAGCCCCTACCTGCTCATACTCCCTTAGCAGAATCTCACTCTTATTCCTACCTATGTCGTTGGTACCTACGTGGGCCAAGACAACTGGATACTTCCCCTCCCACTCCAAGTTTCTCTCCAGCCCCAAGGAGATGTCCTTAACCCTGGCACAGAACAGACAACACAACATTCAGAACTCACACTCTCAGCTGCGGAGAACAGTAGCCATCCCCCTTAATATACTGTCCTATACTATAACTAATACATTTCTTTTTACTCCCCCAATTTGAATGGCCCCCTGTACCACATTGCTGTGATCAGTTTGCTTATCCTCCCTGCATCCCTGCTTTCATCCACACAGGCTGCAAGAACCTCATACCTGTTGGACAAGTGCATGGGCTGAGGCTCCTCCAGTGCAACCTTCTATATCCCCATACCTGCCTCACACTTAAGAGTCATAGAGTCATAGAGATACAGCACTGAAACAGGCCCTTCGGCCCACCGAGTCTGTGCCGACCAACAACCACCCATTTATACTAATCCTCCATTAATCCCATGTTCCCTACCACATCCCCACCATTACAACCTACCTACACTAGGGGCAATTTACAATGGCCAATTTACCTATCAAGCTGCAAGTCTTTGGCTGAGAGGGGAAACCGGAGCACCCGGCGGAAACCCACATGGTCACAGGGAGAAGTTGCAAACTCTGCACAGGCAGTACCCAGAACTGAATCCGGGTTGCTGGAGCTGTGAGGCTGCAGTGCTAGCCACTGCACCGCCCTTGAATAATTGTGAGTGTTTCTGCCTCTACCACCTCTTCAGGCAGTGTGTTCCAGATTCCAATCACCCTCTGGGTGAAAACTTTGCTCCTCAAATCCCCTCTAAACCTCCTGCCCCTTACCTTAAATCTATGCCCCCTAGTTATTGACCTCTCCGCTAAGGGAAAAAGTTTCCTCCTACTTTTCTGCATTAAACTTCATCGGCCACGTGTCCATCCATTCCACCAGCCTGACGATGTTCTGGAGATTTATCACCATCCCCCTCATAATTCATAATATTTGAAAACTAATGCCCTCCACCACAGAACTATGCAGCAACTGCAATTGCTTTTGTTACTCCATCCTCAATCATCTTCCACATTTGATTTCTGTGCAATAGCAGAATTAACATACAATTGTCAACTATCTACAAAAGCCACTAAAATGCTGTGTTTCTCTCCCAATCCATTCGAGCCCCTGGAAGTCACTCACTCACGGAGCTGGCCCGAGAGTTGAGTCTCCATTTTGGATCCAGCTTCCAACTTCAACATTTTAAACGTTTGATCGAAGTACAGCTCGAGAAACGACGGCATAAACGTGAAGTTAGCCTAACACAACAATGATATCATCAACTATGGGAGGTTGATGAATCAGGATGGCGCTGATGTTACTCGGATTGCTGTCACCGAACAAGCCGGCAGCCGCCATTTTGTGCAAAAAGTATGGGTTAATTTATAGCCATTTTACCGACATTATCCTCAAAACATTCAATCAACATAACATTGATGCGATAGTTAAAAGCCGTCTGTTCAAGTATCTGTCTGCAGTAAGTCTTTATGTGCACGATTGCTGTGATATTAATTAGATTGAAGTCACACCTTCCCATCTCTGACCATGGACCAAATCTGAAACATAGAAACGTAGAAAAATAGTGTCCAGGTAAATTTCTCCCTCCCTCATGCATAGCATTGTCCATAGTTCAGACTCCAGCTCATCAACTCTGAGCCAAAGTTCCTCGAGCTGCAGGCAGTTACTGCAGATGTGATTGTTGTGGCTCATAATGGTGTCCACCAGCTCCCCCCATGCCACAGCTGCAACACATCACCTACCCTGCCATCTCTATTGTATTTTATTTAACTAATTAGGATTTCAAGTTTTGAAATGTCACTCAACGATTATTTGGATTATTTGTAGCAAAATTAAAAATCACTGAAGTTCATGCTCAGAATTGTAGTAGGCTCCAAAATGGTAATAAATGTACCAAATCAGTTATCAAATATCTAAATGTTCGACGGGGATGTGAACCCACAGAAAATGCCTTCAGTACTCACATCCTCACTTAATTAATTTCAAAATCATCATTGCAGCCAACTGTGCTTTGCAATAAAGCTGCAGCATAGGCTACACCAAGTCCAGGTCCCTTTTACACACTCAGGCCAGGCTTTTACAGCCCCCCAATGAGCGGGCTGGTAATGGTGGGGTGGGTGGAGTATAATTGAGTGGGAGGCAGGGGGACTGTTCTTGACCCCCTCCCACCCTGGCTGCAATTTTACAAGGGGCAGCGGCGGTGAGAAACTGTACACCCACCCCAGGCCAATCAAGTCCCTTAAGCGGCCAATTAACTGCAACTTAAGGGCCTCCTCACACCACCATGGGTATTTTACCCTCGGCGGGCAGATGGCAAAGGCCCCAAGAACCCCACCTGGTAAAACCAGGTGGCCTTCTTGCTGGCATGTGGGGGGGTGGGGGGGGGGGTGGCCCTCCTGATCGGGCACCCTGTGCCCCACAGAAAGCCGCCCTCAAAGCCCCAATTGCCCCCAATGCACAACACACCCCCTCACCCCCAACTGACCCCTCTTGCCTCACTGGGGCCTGGCTGATTGTCCCCAGCAAGGCCTTAAAAACTTACCTGAGTTCTGGGGCTCTTTCTCTTGCTTCCATTGGCTGGGTGTAGTTCCAGCAGTGACCACTGCTCCCAGTGGCGCTGCTGGGACTAAGAGCTGCCAGCCCGCTGATTGGCCAGCAGCTCCATTAGGTGGGTTTTCCACCTCAAGGACGTAGAAGTCCCGCCCAAGACCAATTAAAGGCCTGGAGAGCGAAAAATCCCGGTCTGGCTATCCAGACCTGGCGGAGGCGGGCTCACCACGACTTTTGGGCCGGAATGTAAAATTCCGGCCTCAGTCTAACCAGCCTCCCATCTGTAGTGTTGTAGTGTTTTGAGATAGTGTTTTGAAATTGCAATTGCATTGTGCATTGTATATTCTAGAGGCTGCTGTAGAACACAAATGCTAGCAAAGGGAAAGTGAAACTAAAACAGTATAAAGAAGAAACCTTTATATTCAGCAGCTTGCAGTCTCTGTCTCAAATATCTTCTACTAAACTCGGCCAAACCTCACTCCAGTCTGAGAGACGCCACAATGATGATGCGGTAAAAAAAAGGATGGTGGTAAAACCAGAAACATTGCTATCAGGTTTGAAACTTTTGGAAGGTATTTGTCTACTTTTACAGACAGCATTTCAAGTTGGAGACTGTGTTGCAGTGACACACAGGAAGGTTGCACAGTGTTTGCACACATACTGATCGCTCCAAAAATAACCATCCAATCAAAAAATATATAGTCTCGATCATTGCAGAGAAGTTCCTTCTGAAAGGAGCACGATCCCGGATCCTTTATCACTGCATTGCTGATCAGTATGGTGTAATCTATGCCCAACCTACCACTTTCTGGTGTGCATTCAGAGCCATCATCCTATCCCCATGATGGTAAAGAGGACTGCGATGTTTTAAAGGTGCAATGCCAGGTTTTGCACTCACAGATGACACAAGTAACAAGGCCTTACTACTACACTATGGAGGTGAAGAATTAGAAGATATCTTTGAGACACCTACACCTGACCAGAACGACTACAACTTAGCAAAAAATGTGCTGACGATCTACTTCATGCCCAAGAAAAACACCACATACAAAGTGTTATCTTCCGATGCACTAAGCAAGAAGCAAACGAGACAATTGACCATTATTGCACACAATTGAGGCAACTAGCAACCAGATGTGACTTTGGTGATGTTGAACAGGAAATCAAAACACAAATTATTGAAGGCTGTCTCTCTAGTCAACTACACCGAGCAGCACTCGAGAAAGACAGAAAGCTGTGGGAGCTGCTGAAGTTAGCAAGATTACTATCGCTCTCAGAGTCTAGAGCTACTGAAGTTGAGGCTGGTAACAGTAACTACCACAGTCCAAGTTTAATTCCAGTGAATACTATTCATCGCTCATGTGCCAGGAAACCACTGCAAAGCGACAACAGTCGTCTCACAAATAGAGCTGCAACTTATCCAAAGAACATTTCTACTGTGGAGGAACTTACCCATACTGGTAAACAGTGTAAAGCCTGTGGAAAACCCAACCACTTTTCTCATGTTTGTCACTCATCAGCAAAATTAACTACTAAGACCAATACAACAGAAGGGTTTCACGTATGCATACCACAGCAAAATGGCAGGAGAATGTAGCTAATGTAGAGACGGATGACACTGAATATACTTTTGTTTTCTCTCAGACACAGCAAAAGGCCATGTGTGACTGTGACCATTGGCTGCTCAGACGTAGATGCTCTCAGAGACACAGGAGCATCTGTCAATGTCATGGGAGACAAACATTCAACCAACTTCAGGATTGCCCCATTCTATGCAAACCAGAGAATTTGAAAATTTTCCCTTACAACAGTGACAAACCTCTGAAAATTATCACAACTTTTAAACTCATTCAAAGACACAAGAACAAATGCTCTATTCTATGTCATATCTGGAGAATGTGACACGCTTATTAGTTTCCACACAGTAACAGATCTGCACATGATTGCAGTCACATACGTGATTCCTATGCATAGCAAAAACATTCTCGAGCAGTATGCTGATCGCTTCACTGGTATCAGAAAACTGAAATGTGTTACACATAAGCTGCATGTAGACCCTGATGTGCCCCCAGTTGTGCATCATTGGTGACGAATACCATTTCATGTCAGGAAACGGACAGAAGGAACCTCAATGCCTACTCGACCTTGACATTATTGAGAAAGTTGGGGATGAGCCTACCCCTTGGGTCTCACCCATACAAGTCATCAAGAAACCCAAGAGTGAGAACAAGATTAGAATCCGCATTGATATGCGATCACCAAACAATACCATACAACAAGAAAGACACTTGACACCGACAATCGAAGATATCATAGAGAAAGTGAATGGTGCCAAACACTTCACTAAACTTGACCTCAATGTAGGATACCATCAAATCGAGCTTGCAGAAGAATCAACATATCTTACTGTATTCTCTACCCACATTGGACTTTTTTGATACAAATGGCTGAACTTTGGAGTCAGCTCAGCAGTTGAGATATTTCATCACTTGATTCACTTCAAGGGCTTGAAGGCACGCTGAACATCAGTGATGACTATTTCATCTACAGATGCTCTGAAAAGGAACTCGAGGCATGTCTTCATGCATGCCTAAAACATCTCAGAGAATGTAACTTCACCTTGAACAAAAACAAGTGCTTGTTCAATGAAAGCAGAATTGAATTCTACGGTCATGTATTCAGTTGTGAAGGAGTATCACCAGATCCATTGCAAATGCTGCAGATCCTACAAATGTATGTGAAGTTCGGAGTCTGCTAGGACTTGTCATGTACTGTAGTCGCTTTATTAGTGTCCTTGCTACGCTATCTGCACCCCTAAATGATCTAACAAAAGAGACCACCAAGTGGGAGTGGACTAAGTCACACAAACAAGCGGTACACCAGATCAAATGACGTTTGTCAGAAAGTTGCACAAATGCCTATTTCGACCCTGAGAAAACCACCTAGTCGTGAATGTAAGCCCGGTTGGCTTAGGTGTTGTTCTTGTACAGAAAGACAAGACAGGTAGCTCATCAATCGTTGTTATTCGCAAACAGAGAGAGAAGCACTCTCAATCACATGGGGTACCTTACATGTTCATCTCTACCTACATGGAAGCGAATTTAAAGTAATAATCGATCATAGACCGCTAGTGAGCTTGTTCAACAATCCAGATAGCAAACCACCCACTCGAATAGAATGTTGGATACTCAAACTACAAGAGTACAATTTCATGTTGAGCATCAGCCAGGCAAGCTTAACCCAGCGGACTACCTTTCATGACATCTGTTACCAACAGTTGGTCCCATTAGTTGTGAGGAAAAGGTTGCTGAACAACATCTTAACTATATAAGCATAAATGTGGTGCCAAAGTCGCTAAAACTAGCTGACATCAAAGTGCAAACAAAACATGATGAGGCTTTGCAATTATGTATAAAGGCTATAGAATCACTAAACTGGAAAGATATGATCGAGAAAGCGTCTACAAATGAAATGGCACGCACAATACAAGGTCTTCACAATGTTCGAAATGAGCTCACCATTACAACCACATCTGGTCTTGTATTACGCAACAACTGTACTGTCATTCCACACTCATTGAGGGAATGTGTTATCGATGTAGCACATGAAGGACACCAGGGAATAGTCAAAACCAAATAACTCCTTGGGGAAATGGTATGGTTCCCAGGAATGGACCGCATGGTAGAGCACAAAATTAGTCAGTGTTTGCCGTGTCAAGCAACCACAATGTCAGATCTTCATAATCCTCTCAAGATGTCCAAACTCCCTCCAGGACCATGGATTGAAGTTAGCAATGACTTTGCAGATTTGCCCACAGATGAACACCTGCTTGCTGTCACTGACAACTACAGCAGATTCCCATTTGTGAAAATGGTTATGTCAACTTCAACGAAAGCAGCCATCTCAAAGCTTGACCAGATCTTTGCCTTCTTTGGAATCCCTCAAACAGTAAGAAGTGACAATGGACCCCCATTCAACAGCAATGAGGTCAGCAAACTATCTAGAGTTCACTCATAGGAAAATCACACCCCATTGGCCAAGAACCAACGGAGAAGTTGAGAGATTTATGTGAACCTTGAAAGAAGTGATATCTACAGCTACAGCTGAAAGCAAGTCATGGAAGCAAAACCTATATCACTTTCTTCGTAATTACAGAGCGACTCCTCACTCAACTACTGGAAAACTTCCAGCTACACTCATCTTTGCATATCCTATGCACATACATCTTCCTGAGCTACCGTGTGGAACTAATGATCAACATGTACACGAACATGATTAAGACCAGAAAGATTGAATGAAAGTACATGCAGAGTGAAACATTAAAATTAGAGTTACATTGCTAAAACCAGGAGATAAAGTACTTGTGAAATCTGATGGTCATACTGGAAAGCAAACAACCCCTCATGATATCCAACCATTTGTTGTGACCAACACAACAGGATCAAAGATAACTGCTAAGCACGGTTCACAAATCATCACAAGAAACGCATCATTTTTCAAAGCACTGAAAATGCCACTCGCAAGCATTGAATCCGATTCCAACATCGACATCTCAGACAAAGAACATAAGTATAATGAGACTACATCTGATGTTAGTCGATATCCTACACATGAGAGAAAACACCCATCATACGTAGTTTAGTTTTAGTTTAGTTTAGAGATACAGCACTGAAACAGGCCCTTCGGCCCACCGAGTCTGTGCCGACCATCAACCACCCATTTATACTAATCCTACACTAATCCCATATTCCTACCACATCCCCACCTGTCCCTATATTTCCCTACCACCTACCTATACTAGGGGCAATTTATAATGGCCAATTTACCTACCAACCTGCAAGTCTTTTGGCTTGTGGGAGGAAACCAGAGCACCCGGGGAAAACCCACGCAGACACAGGGAGAACTTGCAAACTCCACACAGGCAGTACCCGGAATTGAACCCGGGTCGCTGGAGCTGTGAGGCTGCAGTGCTAACCACTGCGCCACTGTGTCACGTAAGTGACAATGTTACGAGGTGAAGTGTTTACATTTAAGTTTATTATTTACAATTTTTAGAAACAAACCATTGAAACATGCCATGTCTCTCATTTACTAAAAAGGGGAGGGATGTAGTATTGTAGTGTTTTGAAATTGCATTTTCATTGTGATTGTGTACTCTGGAGGCTGCTGTGGAACACACATACTAACAATTTTTTTTCCCCAAAATATACTTTATTCACAAAAAACTGTAAAAGAATACATTACCAAACAGTTCCAAAAAGCACAAAGTCAAAAAATACAAGGAGTGCAAAAGAGATCAGCTTCCTTAAATACAGGACCCTTCCCACACAACCCTTCCATTTCATTTTACATGCTATGTACATTTTACAGCAAACCAAATATTTTCTGGATACTGTTGAGGGGTTTTTCATTGGTGCAGCCCCTCAGTTCACCTTGGTGGGGTGGGGGGGTACCTTACACAGTGGTCTTTCCCCATTGAGCCTTTGCTGCGGCTGCCCCAAGCTTTAGTGTGTCCCTCAGCACGTAGTCCTGGACCTTGGAATGTGCCAGTCCGCAACATTCGGTCATGGACAACTCTTTGCGCTGGAAGACCAGCAAGTTTCGGGCATCTTTCACCAAGTTGATAGTCCTCCAGCAGCAGTTGATGTTTATCTCGGTGTGCGTCCCTGGGAATAGCCCATAGAGCACAGACTTCTGTGTTACAGAGCTGCTTGGGATGAACCTCGACAAAAACCACTGCATCTCTTTCCACACCTGCTTTGCAAAGACACATTCCAGAAAGAGGGCGTGACACTCCGGGCGTGCAGGAAGGATCTGACAGGGAGGGCTCTTCTCACCACCAGCCAAGCTAGATCTTGGTGCTTGTTTGAAAGTTCTGGTGATGAGGCATTCCGCCGAATGACTTTGGCGATCTGCTCAGGGAACCATCCGACCGGATCCACCATCTCCTTTTCCCGTAGGGCCTTGAGGACATTCCGTGCAGACCACTGCCTGATGGATTGGTGGTCAAAGGTGTTTTTCCGTAGAAACTTTTCCACAAAGGATAGGTGGTACGGCACGGACCAACTGCATGGAGCGTTCCGCGGCAATGTGACCAGACCTATCCTTCGCAACACCGGGGACAGATAGAACCTCAGCACGTAGTGTCACTTGGAGTTTGAGTACTGGGGGTCTATGCACAGCTTGATGCAGCCACACACGAAGGTAGTCATCAGGATGAGGGCGGCGTTGGGTACATTTTTCCCTCCCTTATCAAGGGGTTTGAACATCGTGTCCCTCCGGACCCGGTCCATTTTGGATCCCCATATGAAGCGGAAAATGGCTCGGGTGACTGCAACGGCGCAGGAGTGGGGTATGGGCCAGACCTGCGCCACGTACAGCAGCAACGTGAGCGTCTCGCACCTGATGACGAGGTTCTTACCCACAATGGAAAGAGATCGCTGCTCCCACATGTTCAGCTTATGGTGTATCCTGGCTACTCGCTGCTTCCATGTTTTGGTGCATGCCCCGGCCCCTCCCAACCATATCCCCAACACCTTCAGGTAATCTGACCTGACGGTGAAGGAGACAAAGGACCGATCGGCCCAGTTCCCAAAGAACATGGCCTCGCTCTTGCCGTGGTGAACCTTGGTACCCGAGGCCAGTCCGAACAGGTCGCAGATGCTCATCAGTCTACGCACAGACAGCGGATCCGAGCAGAAGACGGCGATGTCATCCATGTACAGGGAGGTTTTAACCTGAGTGCCTCCACTGCCTGGGATTGTCACCCCTCTTATGCTCGCATCCTTCCAGTTTGCTGTCGTCATTGCCGGATCGTTCAGCTGCATCGATGATGCAGTTGAAATCACCGCCTAGGATGACCGGCCTGGACGTCGCCAGCAGTAGTGGGAGCTGCTGGAAAACAGTCAGTCGCTTGCTGCATTGAACCGTGGCGTACACATTGATCAACTGGAGCGGAGCATTGTTGTATATTACATCTGCTACAAGGAGGCGACCGCCCACCACCTCCTTAACTTCGGAGATGGTGAAGTTACCTCCCCGCAGCAGAATACCCAGGCCAGAGGAATGGGAATCATTTCCCCCGACCAGATCGATGGCCCTTGGGGCCACCATCTCAACCATTGTCTGTAGGTGCTGAGGTGTGGTATTCCACACTCCTGCAGAAACAGTAGGTTAGCTTTGACCTTGGCGAGGTAGTCCAAGGTTGAAACACCTCGCGTAGTGGATTTAATGCTATGCACGTTAATTGAAGCAACCCTTATACCCATTTGTTTTTAAGTACATATTAACAAAGGGAAAGTGAAACTAAACACAGAATAAAGAAGAGGCCTTTGTCTTCAGCACTGTGCTGTGCCTGTCTCTGCCTCATAACCTTATCCTAAACTCGGCCAAACCTTGCTCAAGTCCCGGGGACATCATAGCAGCGAATTCCAGATCATTATCACCCGCTGCATAAAAAAGTGCTTCCTCATACTCCCCCTGCATCTTTTTCCCAAAACTTTCAATCTGTGTACCCTAGTCCTTGTACCATTAATTAAAGGGAACAGTTTTTCCTTCTCTAGCTTTATCTAAATCTGTCATTACCTTGTAGACTTCTATTAAATCTCCCCTCTAAGGACAACCAAACCCAGCTTTTCCAACCTAACATTGTATCTAAAATCCTCCATTCCTGGAACCATTCTAGTAAATCTCCTCTGCACTCTCTCAAGGACCCTCACATCCTTCCTAAAGTGTGGTGACCAGAACTGGATGCAGTGCTCCAGTTGGGGCCTAATGAGAGCTTTATAAGGGTTCAGCATAACTTCCATGCTTTTGTACTCAATGCCTCTGTTTATAAAGCCCAAGATCCCATATGCTTTATTAACCACTCTCTCAATATGTCCTGCCACCTTCAAAGATCAATGCATAAGCACCTCCAGGTCCCTCTGTTCCTGCACACCCTTGTAGGAGGCCAGTGAATTCAGCAAACTTGCCGATGGGTCTTTGATACACAATCGGATGGACATTGCTAAATTGCTGGGCCTGGCTGAACAACGATTAATTGTGTTACTGGATCAAGCAGGCAATTGATTGTGTTACTGAATCCTGAAATAAATAATTGTGTTACTGGATCAGGCAGGCCATTGATTGTGTTACTGGGTCAGGCAGCAACTAATTGTGTTACTGGATTCTCTGACAATTGATTGAGTTACTGTAGTCTTGAGAATCCCTTACCCACATGTAGACACTTGAAAACCAAGAAACTGCTGGGATGGCAAAAAGCAAGGTCAAAAAATAGTGATGTGATGATGTAACAAAGACCCTATATAAGCTGGCCTCCTCACATGCAAAAACACTTGGAGAAGAAACCAACAAAAACAAGACATCAAGAAGAGATCAGGTCTGTGGACAAGCAGGAAGTGACAGCAGGCTGGGCACCTACTGTCACAGACCTACTCCATCGCCAGAAGACTGACTGAGGGGGTGGTAGGAATATTTATAGATAGGGAAACTTGATTTAATTGAAGAACTTGTACTGTGTTATAAGGAACAATAAATTATATATCGATTGAATCAATCCAATTTGTGCAGTCCGCATTTGTTCCCACACATTTTGGTTGTAATTCTATTGCCCAAGAATACATGAGGCATGTTGGCCTACACTCTTTAGGCATTGTGCCATTAAGTATATATTGCCTCTCCCTATTCCTTCTGTCAAAATGCATCACCTCACATTTGTCAATATTAAATTCTATCTGGCACCTCTCTGCCCTTTCTGCTAGCCTATCTATGTCCTGTTGCAGGCAGTTCATATCATCACTGTTTGCCACACCTCCAAGTTTGGTGTCATCAGCAAATTATGAGATTCTACTCTGTATTTCAAGATTCAAGTCATTTATATATAGCAAAAAAAAATCAGTGATCCCAGCACTGACCCTTGGGGTACTCCACCATATACCTTCCTCCAGGCCGAAAAACAACCGTTCAACACTACTTTCTGTTTCCTGTCAGTCAGCCACATTTGTATCAATGCTGCTACTGTCCCTTTTCCATGGGTTCTAACTTGGCCAACAAGCCTGTTATGTGGCACATTAGCTAATGCCTTTTGGAAGTCCATGTATGCCGCATCAACCGTATTACCCTCATTAATCCTCTCTGTTACCTCATCGAAAAACTCAAGCAAGTTGACTAAACACGATTTGCCCTTAACACGTCCATGCTGCTTTTCCTTAATTAATCCACATTTGTCCAAGTGACTGTTAATTTTATCATTTCTAAAAGCTTTCTCACAACTGAGGTTAAAGTGACTGGCCTGTAGTTGCTGGGCTCATCCTTACACTCTTCCTGGTGTAACATTTGCAATCCTCCAGTCCTCTGGCACTATCCCTGTATCTAAGGAGGTTTGGAAGATTATGGTCAGTGCCTCCACACTTTCCACCCTTACTTCCCTCAGTATCCTTGGAGCATCTCATCTGTTCCTGGTGGCTTATAAACTTTAAGTACAGCCAGCCTTTCTCTTTATCAATTTTTAGCCCATCCAACATCTTAACTACCTCCTCTTTCATGATGACTTGGGCAGCATCTTCTCCCTTGGTAAAGACAGATGCAAAGTACTCATTTAGTACCTCAGCTATACCCCCTGCCTCCATGCGTAAACTCCCCCTTTATGTTCTTAATTGGCCTCACTCCTCCTTTTACCACCTTTTTAATATGGCAGTAAACTAGCAAGAAATTGAAAAAACAAATTGTAAGAATTTCTCCCTAATCCCGCATGTGGAAGATGATGTTTCCTTGCAGAACTAATGAAAAGGTCATCAACCTGAAACGTTAACTCTGTTTCTCTTCCCACAGATGGTGCCATACCTGCAGAGTATTTTCAGTATTTCTGTTCTGATTTCAGATTTCCAGCATCTGCAGTATTTTGCTTTTGTAAGAAATAGGCCATTTTTGATCTAGTATTGTGCAATGAGAAAGGGTTAATTAATAACCTTGTAGTAAAGGGGCCTCTGAGGTAGACAGACTATAATAGGATAGAATTTTATATTGAGTTTGAAAGTAATTTAATTAAATCTGAAACTAGGGTCTTAAATCTAAACAAAGCAGACTACATAGGTATGAGGGGTGAGATGGCCAATGTAGATTGGGAGCTATATTAAAAGATATGACAGTAGACAAGCAATGGTTAGCATTTAAAGAATTAGTACATAATTTGCAACAAATATAAATTTCTTTAAGGCATAAAAACTCCACAGAAAAAGTGGTACAACCGTGGCTAACATGAGGAGTTGAAGATAGTTTTAGATCAAAGGAAGACGCTTATAATGTTGCCAAAACGATTAGGATTCAGAAGCTTTTAGAATTCAACAAAGGAGGACCAAGAAATAAATGGTGAAGTTGTGACAAGATGTCCTGTCAAGAGAGCTTTGGGCACAACCGCTTGTTTTCCCTTGAAGCTTATGCCTCTCCAGATATCAAGTTCATCTCGATAAAGCCAAAAACATCTGAGGGTTTCTGGCACCTCTTTTATTGTATCAGGCCATCCTTCTATGATGGCTCTCCACAGTGCCTTCAGTTGTGGGTCATTGGCTGTTTCTGATTGCGGTTGGTCACATTTGTACTGACCAAAATGCAATATGTTGATTTTGTGCACATCTTCCACCTCGATGTTCATGCTGTCTACTTGTAGATCCAGTGGGACTTCTTCATTCTTGTTCGGATTTGGCAATCTGCTCAGCATATCCGAGGTGACCATTTTGATACCCGGTTTGTAGTAGAAGTCGTACCCCTGTACTTTCACTAAAAGTCACTGTAGTCGAGGTGGTGTGCTTGTCAATGGCTTGTGCCAGATCATCTCCAGTGGTTTGTGGCCAGTTTCCACAGTGAACTGCTTACCGAAAATGTAGGTGTGGAACCTTGTGATCCCAAACACCACAGCAAGTGTTTCACACTCTATGTTTGAGTAATTGGATTGTGCTGAGCATAAACCTTTGGATCTGAATGCGATTGGTTTGCCATCCTGCAGGATGCTTGCTCCTAGCCCTTTCTGTGAGGCATCTACTTCTAGGATTGTCTTCTTCCTTGGATCATAGTACTTCAGGGTACAGGTTTCTGCTGATAATGCTTGTTTGAGAGACTCAGACATATACTGATAGTCCTCCTGCCATACAAATGGTACGTCTTTCTTTAAGAACTCTCTCAGTGATGATGCTTTGCCAGAAAAATTTGGAATGTATGGTGCCAAGAGGTTGAAAAACCCAAGATATCTCTGTAGATCTTTGTCTTGTGGGATAGGCATATGCCTTATATAAAGAACAAAGAGAACAAAGATAATTACAGCACAGGAACAGGCCCTTCGGCCCTCCAAGCCTGCGCCGATCCAGATCCTCTCTCTAAACATGTCGCCTATTTTCTAAGCTTCTGTATCTCTTTTCTTCCTGCCCATTCATGTATCTGTCCAGATACATCTTAAAAGACTCCATCGTGCCCGCATCTACCACCTCCGCTGGCAATGCGTTCCAGGTGCCCACCACCCTCTGCGTAAAGAACTTTCCACGCATATCCCCCCTAAACTTTTCCCCTTTCACTTTGAACTCGTGTCCTCTAGTAATTGAAACCCCCACTCTGGGAAAAAGCTTCTTGCTATCCACCCTGTCTATACCTCTCATGATTTTGTACACCTCAATCAGGTCCCCCCTCAACCTCCGTCTTTCTAATGAAAATAATCCTAATCTACTCAACCTCTCTTCATAGCTAGCGCCCTCCATACCAGGCAACATCCTGGTGAACCTCCTCTGCACCCTCTCCAAAGCATCCACATCCTTTTGATAATGTGGCGACCAGAACTGTACGCAGTGTTCCAAATGTGGCCGAACCAAAGTCCTATACAACTGTAACATGACCTGCCAACTCTTGTACTCAATGCCCCGTCCGATGAAGGAAAGCATGCCGTATGCCTTCTTGACCACTCTATTTACCTGCGTTGCCACCTTCAGGGAACAGTGGACCTGAACACCCAAATCTCTCTGGACATCAATTTTCCCCAGGACTTTTCCATTTACTGTATAGTTCACTCTTGAATTGGATCTTCCAAAATGCATCACCTCGCATTTGCCCTGATTGAACTCCATCTGCCATTTCTCTGCCCAACTCTCCAATCTATCTATATTCTGCTGTATTCTCTGACAGTCCCCTTCACTATCTGCTACTCCACCAATCTTAGTGTCGTCTGCAAATTTGCTAATCAGTCCACCTATACTTTCCTCCAAATCATTAATGTATATCACAAACAACAGTGGTCCCAGCACGGATCCCTGTGGAACACCACTGGTCACACGTCTCCATTTTGAGAAACTCCCTTCTACTGCTACTCTCTGTCTCCTGTTGCCCAGCCAGTTCTTTATCCATCTAGCTAGTACACCTTGGACCCCAAGCGCCTTCACTTTCTCCATCAGCCTGCCATGGGGAACCTTATCAAACGCCTTACTGAAGTCCATGTATATGACATCGACAGCCCTTCCGTCATCAATCAACTTTGTCACTTCCTCAAAGAATTCTATTAAGTTGGTAAGACATGACCTTCCCTGCACAAAACCATGTTGCCTATCACTGATGAGCCCATTTCCTTCCAAATGGGAATAGATCCTATCCCTCAGTATCTTCTCCAGCAGCTTCCCTACCACTGACGTCAGGCTCACCGGTCTATAATTACCTGGATTATCCCTGCTACCCTTCTTAAACAAGGGGACAACATTAGCAATTCTCCAGTCCTCCGGGACCTCACCCGTGTTTAAGGATGCTGCAAAGATATCTTTGACTTTGCCTGGGTCAGGACAGATTCTGCAACTGGAATAGATGGAGCCAAAGAAATTGATCTGACTTACAGTGACCTGGCACTTCTTGCTGTTAAAAAAATGAGCCCATTGCAACCAGCTACTGCCATCAGTGAATGAAGATTTTGATCATGCTCTTCTTAGGTTTTTCCCATTACTGCAATATCATCGGCAATGCATATACATCCAGGCACGTTTTCTATAATTCTGTCCATATACTGCTGGAACAGGTCTTGGCTGACAGATAAACCAAAGGGTGGTCTCTGGAAGCAATATCTTCCAAATGGTGTTCTGAAGACGGTGACTTCCTGAGATTTCTTAGTTAGGTATACCGACCAATATTCACATTCAGCATCCAACTTAGAGAAAAATTTGGCTCCTGTGAACTTGGGATTTAATTCCTCTAGTGTTAGAATCTTGTGGGGCATCACTTTAGGGAGATGTTTAGATGCCTCAGATCTAGACACACCCTGAATACTCCATCCTTCTTCAGTATGCATGTAATTGAGCTGCACCAGTCTGTGTGATGATGCACATGATGGATGATGCCACTGTGTTCCATGTCATCCAACTCGTGCTTAAGCTTTTCTTGTACATGCATGCTGCACTTTCTGGGAGGGTCGATTGACGGGATTGCATCCTCTCTGAGGTGTAGTACGGTATCACCTTTGAAGTATCCTATGGCATCGAACCCGTCCCAGTACATTTTTTGCAAGTCCTAGACTGACTCAATGCGGGTACCCTTGGTCTCTTCTACTGTAATGGGTACCTTGGTGATCTCGTGGATAGTCACAATGCTGAGGTCCTTACACGCTAGTAGTCCTGCCACTGCTAATCTGTTTGTATCTACCAGGTAAAATATTTGTGGTTTCCATGCCGACTTGCCATAGCTGGATTGCAATGTTAGTGTTCCACTGCAAGGGATGGGTGACCCATTGTATGCAGTTAACTTTGCAGTTGTCAGTTGTATCATTAATTTCCAACGACCCCGGTACATATTCTTCAGGATTCGGACTGGCAGGATATTTGCACTAGCTTCCATGTCCATCGTAGGCCTGAGTGTGCGTTTGCCAATTTTTTTGGGCACATGATATTAATAGTAGCAAAAGCTTCCAGTTGTTTGACTTGATCAATACGATGTGTCAGGTTCACAATGTGAAACGGCTGTTCGTCTTTTGGCTGAGAATTACTCCACTCTTGAGTCTTGTATCAGATCTATTTTGCTGTGGACTTCACCTATCGGCTTGCATTTATGCAGGTCTCTATTACTCTCCTTGCTGCTGTTGCCACGTTGCTGCGCCTGTCTTATGTTTGTTCGTGTCCTATTGTGACTTCTGGCTGCACCTTTGGAGCCAGATTTCTTGCACAGATGGGCCCAATGTCCTTTTACGCAGCACAACTTGCACAGATCTTGAAATGCAGGACGACTTCGCGGTGAGTGGGACAAACCACGCTTATCACATAGTTTGCTTGCTTTTTAAGACTTGGTTACCGTGCCGATGCTGTTGGCTGCGCCTAGTGCTTGCAGATGCTGTTGTCCAGCTACAATGGCTTCATATTTTCTGCCATCTTCTAGCAGCGCATCAATGCTGTGACCTTTCTTTTTCCCCCAAGAGGTCTTTTTGAAACGCTTCAATAGGTGTTAAGACAATCACCAGCTCCATTATTCACTCCGACAGCTCAGTTTCTGAAAAGAAAATCGCATTTGTTGCCCTTATTATGGCATCTACTGACAAATTAATCTATTGATTCCTGTGGCTGTTGCCTGTTGGACATCAATTCCAGGCGATGAATTCTAAAATTCACTCTTACCTGAAGCTGGTCTTCTAGCACTGCCCATGTCTTTGCGGGATCTTTCTGGTCCTCTTCAGATAAGCAGAAGGTATTGGTTCTGTATAACAACTCATTTCCAACTGCTACCAGTATTTTCACAGCTTGCTTCTCTGGTTCTGCAACCACTTGGTCTATGAAGCATAACTGCATACTTTGTTTAAAAAGTTTGAACTCAGATAGGATATCAATGCCCTTCCAGTTCATGCTGAGAAATTTGATATCCATCATTCTGCTGCTCTTTTGCTTTCTGCTCTATATTGAACTTTGTTCAGTGCTGTGTGTGCCTTCAGCACTGTACTTATTATGACTTTTCTATCTTCTTCATGCTTGACTGGTTTAATTATTTTTTTCAGTTTGACTGCTTTAATGGAGACTCTGCTGTGCTGGGGGGTTTCCATGATTTTTTTTCACTATTGGACTCTTTTCCTAGTTCGTGAGCTTTTCAGAGTTTTCCTCTTTTTCTCTCTCACTCACATAGAGCCTTTTTTTTAACCAGAATTTCTCGATCGTCGGCACAATGACTCACCCGATCACTTGCTTTTCAGCCACGCTTCCATTCTGTGGAGCTTTTCTCAGCCTTCCAAGGCATGTAGCTTTTTTCCATTTTTTTCAGGTACTTGATCTAAAGTTTCTTCACTTGTTTGCTGTTTTACCTGTGGTCATCAAGCTTATATCTTGTCTTTTCACCACCGCTGCCACTTTGTGTTATCTTAAGCAACACAATGAGGTATGTGGATTCCAGTTCCTCGAAGATCTCTCGAAGGTTTATTAACAACTAAACTCGTGCATACAATACAGAGAAAACTATATCCTCAAATTTTTGTCCAGGGTGTTGTCTGTGCAAAGTGACTATGGCTTCTAGTCACATGACTACATCCTGGTACTTAGCTTATTAGCATACTGAGTTATTAGGCAAACCTTCCCCCCACATGATTTTGCCACATGAAGGTTAAAAGTTAAGATTGCAAGCCCCTGGCTGGAAGGACATTTGTATAGTACCAGATGGTTTTGAAACAAAGGAACCAGTCCCCGCCCCAATATACAGAAGAGACCTGGTCAAATCAGTTGGTCACATGACCACCTGCTGGCCAGCTAGGGGAGTTTAAAACTGGAAAAACTGAATTTGAACTCAGAATGCCGTGTGCTCCTGGAACTGATGCAAGAATTACAGCCTCTCCTGTCTGCCTGCTCCTGTCTCCTTCCCACAGAACTTAATCTTGTGAAAACAAGTGAAACTCAAAGAGAGAAAAGTCTCCTACGTGAACAATGTTTAAGAAGAACACTGGGCCCTGACAAAAGCAAGACTACTTACAAAAGGACTAAACCGTGAGCTCGAAGCACCGTAACAAGATATTGCCTCAAACTTTTCCACCTTGTCTTTTATTCTCTTTTCAGTCCCTATCTGCATGTGTATACCGCATGTGCATGCTAGCGTGAGCACGTTGTATATCCGTAGCCATGAACCCTATTAGAGTTTAAGTTTAAGGTTTACTAAATTTCACTTTTCTTTTTTAAACCAAAGAAAGCCTGTTTGTGCTCATTTCTTTGCCTTATAATTGGAAATCTGTGAACAAGAATTCACAAAGTGGGAGCTCAAACCAGTGTGTTAAAAATAAAACCGTTACAATTAGACCAGGTGAAGATAGTAACAGACCCCTAAACACCTTTCTCGCCTGGTTGTCACAGAGTTCTTAAAGGGACATCACCCTTAAAGTGATCATACAACATTTTGAATGGTGAGACACTGGGAAATGTTTGCATTCAAATGGACCTGGGTGTCATTGTATGAATCACATAACGTTGGCATACAAGTACAGCAAGCAATTAGGAAGCAAATGATAAGTTAACATACAGGTAGAAAATGGTAGAAATTAGGAACAAATGGAATGTTAACTTTTTTTACAAACGACTTGGAGTATACGAATTCTTATTTCAATTATACAAGCATTGATGAGGCCACACCTAGAGTATCATGTGCAATTTTGGTCTCTTTGTCTAAGGAAGAACATACTTGCTCTAGAGGGAGTGCAATGAAAGTTCACTAGACTGGTTCCTGGGATGAGGGAATTGGCCTATCAGGAGAGATTAAATAGACAAGGCCTATATTAAGGGGAGTTTAAAAGTGGGGTGATCAAATTGAGTCATAGAAAATTCTTAAGGGACTTGACAGGGTAGATGCTGAGAAAATATTCCCCCCGGTTGGGTCACCTAGAACACGGGGTCACAGACTCAGAATAAGGGGTCGGCCTTTTTTATTTGTTCGGAGGATGTGAGCGTCGCTGGCTCAGCCAGCATTTATTGCCCATCCCTAACTGCCCTTGAGAAGGTGGTGGTGAGCTGCCTTCCTGAACTGCTGCAGTCCTTGGGGTGTTGGTACACCCACAGTATTGTTAGGAAAGGAGTTTCAGGATTTTGACCCAGCGACAGTGAAGGAATGGCGATATACTTCCAAGTCAGGATGGTATGTGGATTGGAGGAGAACTTGCAGGTGGTGGTTTTCCCATGCATCTGCTTCCCTTCTCCTACTAGATGGTAGAGGTTGTGGATTTGGAAGATGCTGTCAAAGGAGCTTTGGTCAGTTGCTGCTGTGCATCTTGTAGATGGTACACACTGCTGACACTGTGCAATTTAGGACTGAGATGAACAGAAATTTCTTCACTCAACAGGTTGTGAATTTTTGCAATTCTCTACCCCAGAGAGCTGCGGCTGCTCAGCCATTGTGTATATTCAGGACAGGAAGTTGACAGATTTTTGGGTAATAAGGGAATCATAGGATATGGGGATATTGCGGGAAGGTGAGTTGAGGTAGATTAGATCAGCATGATATTAATGAATGGCAGAGCAGGCTTGAAGGGCCAATGGCCTACTCCAGCTCCTATTTCTCATTCTGTCATATGTTCAAAAGATGAATGCAACTGGTAAAATCTTAAGTTACCACTTAATTTACCAAACCCCTGCTCTGATGTACCGACAGGTGGCAGCAAATAGCGGGCAAACCATGTTAGTTCCCGCTGACACATCTTGGTACTTTCTGTCTTTGTTGTTGTGAGTCCGATCTTGCACCACCAGCTGGGAGGAGGGGGTAACTGCAGGCTAGAGTTGCTATCACGTGTTAAGAACGACCCAATCAGTGACGGTTGTTCAGGAAGGGGCAGCTACCGCGCGATCAACCGACGTTAACCTCGCGTCAGCCCGCCTTCTCTGTGCGGTAATTGGATGGAAGAGGCGGCGATGCCCTTCAGCCTGCATTGTGATAGGTGAGTGATCCTGTCAGTCGTCGTCTGGTGTTGGCGGAGGATGCGGCGCCTGAACTGAGGGAAAAGTCGGGAACTCTGAGCGGCTTTCCGCACTGCTCTAATTTGGCCATGGAGCTTCATGCGACCCTGGGATGTGTGCTCACCTGGAGTTTGATGGCGGTCGCCTTCGGCTGGACGCTGTTTGCGGCTTGGAAACTGGGGCTGATTCATCGGCTCCTGTACCGGGTAAGAGTGAGACTGACCCCTGTCCGGGTTGTGGGGGTGGGTTGGTGTCTGGGCAGACTGACCCCTGCCCTGGGAGGAGTCAGCGGGGAAAACTGGCCCAAGCCTGGGAATCGGGGAATGGGCAGACAGGTGACAGATGAAGCTCGATGCAGGGAAATATTAAGTGGTTCATTTTGGTAGGAAGAGCTTGGAGGGACAATATAAAATAAGGGCACAACTATAAAAGAGGCACAGGAGCAGAGAGACCTGGGTGTATTTGTGCATAAGTCATTGAAGTTGGCAGCGCAGGTTGAAAGAGTGGTTCATAAAGTATACAGTATCCTGGGCTTTATTAATAGGGGCATAGAGTACAAGAGCAAGGAAGTTATGTTGAACTTGTGTAAGACACTAGTTCGGCCTCAGCTGGAGTATTGCATTTAGTTCTGGGCACCGCACTTGAGGAATCTAAGATGGGAGGGCATTGGAGAGAGTACAGAAAAGATTCATGAGAATGGTACGAGGGATGACGAACTTCAGTTAAGAAGATAGATTGGAGAAATTAGGACTGTTTTCCTTGGAGAAGAGAAGGCTGAGAGGTGATTTGATAGAGGCATTCAAAATCATGAGGGGTCTGTACAGAGTAGATAGAGAGAAACTGTTCCCACTAATGAAAGGATCGAGAACGAGAGGGCACACATTTAAAGTAATTGATAAAAGAAGCAAAAGTGACATGAGGAAAAGATTTTTCTCGCGGTGAGTAGTTAAGGTCTGAAGTGCACTGCCTGAGAGTGTGGTGGAGGCAGGTTCAATTGAAGCATTCAAAAGGGAATTAGACTGTTGTCTGGACAGGAAGAATGTGCAGGGTTCCGGGGAGAAAGCAGGGGAATGGCACTGTGAATTGCTCATTTGATGAGGCAGTGCAGACATGATGGGCCGAATGGCCTCCTTGTGCATTGCAGCAATTCTGTGGGGAGGGGGGTGGTTGGGCTCTGCCACTGGGTGTAGAGGAGGTAGTCGTGGACACTGCCACTCCTTTATAGAAGAGGCTGGTGTCTCACCATTGTGGTTCATATTGCAAATTGAAAGTGAGAATGCTCTACATCAGAACTGAGGCTATTTCAATGGGTGAGTGACATTTTTGCTTTGATTCTTTGGACAGGTGGAAGCTTCAAGCCCCAAGCATGGCGGTGAGAGAGTGGCGGAGGTGCTGAAGGCTCATGGTGTGAAGTACATGTTCACTTTAGTGGGAGGACACATCTCGCCCATCCTTGTGGCTTGTGAGAAGATTGGGATCCGTGTGGTGGATACGCGGCATGAAGTTACGGCTGTATTTGCTGCTGATGCTGTGGCCAGGCTTTCAGGTAATGAAGGTACCGGCTCACTGTGCAAAGGGATACCATACACTTAGCTCAGGCTCAGAAGAATAGCCTAGCTGCACCAATCTGATACTCCCTGTGCTTTTGGGTTCCCTGACAAGTCTGCTGATTTAGTGCTGTATGTCTCGTAAGGGCACAGGTTGACTATATCAGACTGCCCAATCCTTCTTCCATTGCTGGAGGGCACTATGCTTTCATAAGCCAGAGCTGGATGCTGTTCCAAATCATAGTGTACTAACTGACTGCATCACTCCCTAAACTCTTTCTGCCTCAGTATCTTCCTTTTAAGATTCTCCTTCAAACCTACATCTTCGACCAAGCTTTTGGTTACCTGCCCTAATGCCACCTTCTTTGGCTCGGTGTCAATTTTTGTCTGATTATATTAATAAAAATGGTGATTAGCTGATGCCAAAGTTACCTTTTTAAAGCTGTGACCTGCCATTAGTTATGTAAATGTGCAAGGACTTTGGACAGTGCCTCACTTAATGTGATGTCAGAAAGATGCACTTTGTGAGAACGTTGCACAAAATTGGGACGATTCACACTTAATTTAGCAACACATGGGATCTTTGTAATGTGAACAGAGATCCTTTGAGTTTCTGGTCGCCTGGAGCCAGCTGTATTGCCTTGGATTTGTTGCTTTAAGCATCTAACATCTTCCAACTCTGCACATCCCCACACACATACACACCTTGCTCCATCACTGGTGGCCATACCTTCAACTGAAACAGTGCCACTCTTTGGAATTCTTTCCATCTCCCTCTCTTTTTAAAAACCTTCCTTTATAAAAGTCAAGTTGATTGTAAACGGGGTACAAGTTTATTTTAAACACTGAAACAGGTTGCCACTTGATTTTCATCAGCAACCACTTGCCATCCTCCATTCTTTTGACATGATTCCATTGACAATGGCTTACATTCCCTCATTTATGGAATTTAATTGAGGTGTTTTACGATTAAGGATATGATGGGGTAGAGAGAGATAAACTGTTTCCACTGGGGAGTCCAGAACAAGGGGACATAACCTTAAAATTAGAGCTAAGCTAAAGCTAAGGGTGATTTCAAGATGCACTTCTTCACACAAAGGGTAATGGCAATATGGAAAACTGTCCCCCAAAAAGCTGCGTATCAATTGAAAATTTCAAAACTGAGATTGATAGAGTTTTGTTCGGCAAGGATACTGAGGGAATGGAACCAAAGCTGGTAGATGGAGTTAAAACACTGATCAGCCATGATGTAATTGAATGATGGAACTGACTGAAGGGGCTGTTCCTATGTTCCACATTCTACATTCATTAATTTCCTTCAGATCAAGCCTGTCAATGCTCACACCTGCTGTACCTTTCAGTGAAATGGTTAATCTGTTCCATTGCCTTTGGGCAACACAGATTGTTTATTTCACTTCTTTGAAGTTAGTTTCTTTATGTCTCACGCACAAACAGCTATAGCTTCTTCCCTTTTTCTCTAACCTTCGTCCTGTGTATTTAATATTCTTGGTATTACTGTCTCCACTGATTGCAAGGGGCACTCCGCATCTCCATTACTGACGCTGACTACAAAAAGTTCAGTTTCCTCTTCGACTTTTAAAAATATAATAAAAGCATAGGAATCAAAACATCTATTAAAGCCCATTCTTTTAGTACCCTAACTCTCCCATTGAAGCCTATCCCTCTAGCTTCCCTGCATTAGAACAGTGACTGTGAAAGCACTTGATTCACTGTGCAGCCCTTTAGGACACCCTGAAAGGAGTTTTAAGCTTATCCTACTAGTACACTAACTCTTTTAATATTCCAATCCACTTGGCATCCTATGTCTCTATTATCTTGCCTATTAGATTATTTCAAACCTTTATCCCTTGAACTGTGCCCTGCACCTTCATATGTTCATAAATCAAAATTTTGCACACTGTCTCCTACTCCAACTCAATCTTTCCCATGATTTCAACACTCCTTATTGCTCCCGGAGCTTTACCTGCTACAATCTAGAGGATTTTAAATCCAATCTTGGTGTATTGCACCATTACTTACTGATTTAGCACTGGCTTTTTTTTTTAAGCTTTGCTAATGTCCTGCACCATGGGTTTGCCTCCTTCATATAGTTATCTCTGTATAATGTGCAGCCAACCATTCAGGTACAGTATGCCTTGCATTACAGTGTCAGACTAGTTTCATGGTCCTCACTTTGGTAAACACTTTTCAGAAGAAAAACTTGACCAAGAAAGTCACTCGGTCCACTGTCCCCTTTGTTTGCAGGCCCACTACTTCAATCCATAATCTGCATCTTGCTTATCCAAATATCACTGCTAGTCTTACAACCTGAAGCTGTTCTTCTCTGTGTTGAATGATCACATTTAGTTAAATGCCTGATACAATGGCAGAGAAAGAAATGGAGAATGAGCTGGAGATGAGAGTAAAAATGGATTCATAAAACACTTACATTTTTCTTAGTTTGTAAGGTCTGTTTATCTTACAGAATTGCAACCAACAGCAGCTGCTCTGCATCTTTTGGTATGGACAGCCTGGCTCTATCTGAAACTGACAGCAGTGTAGATCCAATATTGTGGGCCTGCTGCTCTGCGCCCTATATTTGTCTTTTGTGATGCACCTCCCAAGCTGTGGGACTCTTCACCTAATAGTTGAGTCTTCACTTTATGCAGCAGAGCCCAGCACCATTCAACCTCCAACTGAAAGTAAGGAAAGTGCAGCTGTGGAGGTCACTCATTCTTGTGTTCTCTCTCCCTTGACAGGAATGGTGATGAGACCATGTAAAAGTGCCTATGGCCATGGATGCAAAGTTAATCTCTGATGAAGTATCAGAGAGTCTGCCTGTCATTTTATTGCAAGAACTGTGGCAATTGAACATGTGTACTGAAAGCTGATTGGCTCTGTGTTTCAGGCTCTATTGGTGTTGCTGCGGTAACTGCTGGTCCTGGGTTAACCAACACTGTGACTGCGATTAAAAATGCACAAATGGCAGAGACTCCAGTGCTGCTGATTGGGGGAGCAGCTGCAACTCTTTTACAGGTAAACAGAATCTTCATATGAGTGAATGTTCACGTTCAGGAACAGGTCCATACAATAACAACAGCAGCTTGTTTTTATATAGTGCCTTTACCATAGCAAAGCATCCCAAGGCATTTCACAGGAGCGTTACGGAACAAAATTTGACACCAAGCCACATAAGGAGATATTGGGGTGATCAAAAGCTTGGTCAAAGAGTTAGCTTCTAACGAGCATTTTAAAGGAGGAAAGAGAGGCTTAGAAAGGGAATTCCAGAGCTTGGGGCCTATGCAGCAGGGCCATCAATGGTGGAATGACTAAAATCAGGGACGCTTGAGGTCAGAGTCAGAGGAACACAGATATCTTGGAGGGTTGTGGGGCTGGAGGCAATTACAGAGGAGGGGCGAGGCCATGTGGGGTTTTGAAAGTGAGGACGAGAATTTTAAAATTGAGGGATTGCTTAACTAAGAGCTAATGAAGTCAGCAAGCACAAGGGTGATGGGTGAACATAATTTGATGTGTGTTAGGACAGGGGCAGCAAGGTCTTGGAGGACCTCAAGTTTATGGAGGGTAGAACGTGGGGGTCCAGCCAGACTGCATTGGAATAGTCAAGTCTAGAGGTAGCAAAGACAGGGATGAGGGTTTCACCAGCAGATGAGCTGAGCAGGGCAGAGTCAATGTAATAATAGATGGGTTTTAATGTTTTGTGCAAAACCACCTGTATTCTTTTTGGAAGCATCTGTTAGATTTCGGTACAGGTATAACTGCTACAAATAGATGGCAGTTGAATTGTTGCAGCAGCTGTTAGTTGGGTGGTGGTCTGCTCTCGGCTTTTTAAGGTGGGCTGGCAGCCATTTTCCATGAGTTGTTTACAGACGGACTATTGAATATGAGCAGCTTTTTGAGAACTTGAGAGGTGAGGTGAGAGTGACTGCCCTTGACATCGAGGCAGCATTGACCGAGTATGGCATCAAGGAGCCCTAGCAAAACTGAAATCCATGGAAATTGGGGGGAAAACTCTTGGCTGGTTGGAGTCATACCTACCGCAAAGGAAGATGGTCATGGTTGTTGGAGTCAATCATCTCAGCTCCAGGACATCACTGCAGGAGTTCCTCAGCGTCCTAGGCCCAACCATCTTCAGCTGCTTCATCAATGACCTTCCTTCAGTCATAAGGTCAGAAGTGGGGATGTTCGCTGATGATTGCACAATGTTCAGCACCATTTGCGACTCCTCAGATACTGAACCAGTCTGTGTAGAAATGCAGCAAGACCTGCACAACATCCAGGCTTGGGCTGATAAGTAGCAAGTAACATTCGCGCCACACAAGTGCCAAGCAATGACCATCTCCAACAGGAGAGAATCTAACCATCTCCCCTTGACATTCAGTGGCATTACCATCATTGAATCCCCCACTATCGAAATCCTAGAGGTTACCATTGACCAGAAACAGAACTGGAGTAGCCATATAAATACCGTGGCTACAAGAGCAGGTCAGAGGCAAGGAATCCTGCGGCGAGTAACTCCCCTCCTGACTCCCAAAGCCTGTCCACCATCTTCAAGGCACAAGTCAGGAGTGTGATGGAATATTGTCCACTTGCCTGGATGGGTGCAGCTCCAACAACACTCAAGAAGCTCTATACCATCCAGGACAAAGCAGCCTGCTTGATTGGCACCACATCCACAAACTTTCGCTCCCTCCACCACCGATGCACAGTGGCAGCAGTGTGTATCATCTACAAGATGCACTGCAGCAACGCACCAAGGCTCTTTAGACAGCAGCTTCCAAACCCGTGACCTCTACCATCTAGAAGGACAAGGGCAGCAAATGCATGGGAACACCACCACCTGCAAGATCCCCTCCAAGTCACACACCATCCTGACTTGGAACTATATCACCGTTCCTTCACTGTCGCTGGGTCAAAATCCTGCAACTCCCTTCCTAACAGCACTGTGGGTGTACCTACCCCAAATGGACTGCAGCGGTTCAAGAAGGCAGCTCACCACAACCTTCTCAAGGGCAATAATGAATGGGCAATAAATGCTGGCTTAGCCAGCGACGCCCACATCCCATGAATGAATTTTTAAAAAAGTTTCTTGAAATCATTGCATCAGGTGTCATAGATAATGTCAATCAGGAAAAAATTGAGATCCTTGTGTTGCACTTCAGACTTATCCAATTTATAAGTCCTTCAGCCATCAGAGGGAAAGGTAGAGGAGTGCAAAGGGGGCTCCATGGAAGGCTAGCAGAAAGCCCCGACGCGTGGCCAGGAATTTTGTTTCAGCTTCAGTTTTACAATGAGGGCAAGCAATACCTCTGATTTTCCCATTTCTAAGGAGGAATGGTTAGGTCTGAATGACTGGAAATTTGTTTGGTATTCAATTTTTTATTCATCTGTTTAGTTGTTTCTGGCCTTGGCATGTTGCAACAAATTGCATTTATGTAGTGAAACGTTCCAAGGTGCTTCTCGGGATTTCTGTTTGGACAACATTTGACACTGAGCCACGTAAAGAAATATTAGGACATGTAATCAAAAGTTTGTCAGAGTTAGCTTCTAAGGAGGAAAGAGATTTAGGGAGGGAATCCCAGAGTTAGGGCCTCGGCAGCATAAGACATGGCCGCCAAAGGTGAAATGAAGGACGTTGGGGATACTTGAGGCCAGAATTGGCAGAGTGCAACAGTCTCAGAGTTGTAGTGCTGGAGGAGGTTACAGAGATGGGCAAGGACAAAGTCATCAAGGGATTTGCACATGAGGATTGTTGGACTGGGTGCCAGTTTAGATCACTGAGCATGGGGTGAACAGGATATGCTGTGAGTTAGGAAATGAATGAGTTTTGGATGAGTTCAAGTTTACGGAAGGTGCAAGGTGAGCGGCAATGTGTTCACATTCAACTGTATGTATGAATGTATGACTTCTACTGAATGGTGACATGCTAAGTGTTGGCTTTAAAAGGCTTAAATTGCTATGTAGTTTTAATGTTGGGGTGAGTGATTAATAACAGAGCTCTGGTGTTGCAAGGCTGCAAGCCTTTACATAGCACATCTAGTTTTTCAATAAAGTTGCCGGTGAAGATGATGCTTAAAACTAATCTAGATTGAGGCTTCAAATAGTTTATATCTAGAATAACAGATACCTTGGAGTGAGGCACAGGCTGGGAACTAATTGAGGGGTTTGGGTGGCTTGTTTCTATAGAACAAGTTATTTTTGTGCATGAGCTTTAAAGTAGCAAAGTCTCATCATAACAGGCTGGGTCGCTTCTCACGGGAAAGAAAAAAGAAGACTGAGGGGGTGAGCTGATAAAGGTTTTTAAAATTATAAAAGGCTTTGAGAGAGTGGATACAGAGTGGGGCAGAGCATAACTAGTGGTCAAAAATAGTCACCAAGAAATCCAATGGGGAATTCCGAAGAAACTTCTTTATTCAAAGAGTGGTGAGAATGTCAACCTCGCTACCACAGGGAATGGTTGAAGTGGATAGTATAGATGCATTTAAGGGGAGGCTAGACAAGCATATGAGAGAGAAGAAAATAGAGGGTTACGATGGTAGATTTAGGTGAGGAAAGACAGGAGGAGGCTCGAGTAGAGCATATCCGACTTGGAGTGTTTGGGACAAATGGCCAGTTTCAGTGCTGCATGTTCTATGTAATGGAGAAATTTGATTCCAAACTAAAGGAGGAGATATTTGGGGTGACAAAACTTGGTGAGTTTTAAGGAAAGTCTTGGAGGAGGGGGATGAGGGAGATGGGTATGGGCAGGAATTCTGAAGCATGGGGCTGAAGGCACATCCGCCAATGGTGTTAGGAGAGATTTAACGAGGCTGGAGTCAGAGGAATGAATAATTTGTGGGAGGCACAGTGGATTGCTGTCGTAATGGAGGAGATGGGGAGAGGTGAGGTCATGAGAGATTTAAGCACAAGGAGGGGAATTTTAAATCTGAGGCACTAGGGGATTTGGAGCCAATGAATACTGAAGGGTTTGATGACTAGGATAGTATATGAGCAGCACGGTTCCAGAAGAGCTGAAATTTACAGAGGATGAAGGATGAGAGGCTGCCAAGGGAGCTTTGGAGTAAATAAGTCTGCAGGTACCAAAGGTATAGATGAGGGTTTCACCAGCAAATGGCCTGAGGTAGAACAGAGACAGTGATATTATGGAGATTTAAATAGGTGGTTTTTGACATGCAGAAGATACGACATTGGAAGGTCAGGTCAGGAATGCATAGGACGCTGAAGTTGCCAACAGTTTAGTTCAGCCCACCTCTGGTCATTTAAGAGTTGATGGTGAGGCTATGTGGTGGCGGCCATGGATGATTGCTTCAGTTTTCCCTATGTTTAGTTGGAGGAAATTGTAGCTCGTCGAAGTTTCACCATTAACGTGAGAGTGCAGAAGTACTGGAAGGGTCGAAAGAAGTGGTGGGCATGTTATGCTGGGTATCATCAGTTACATGTGGAAGCAGGCTTCATGCTAATGAATGAGGCTACCAAAGGGAAGAGAAAAGTCAAAGATGGAGTTCAAGACAACAGTGTAGGGGGAAGAGGAGAAGCCATTGTTGGCAATGTTCTGATTGCCACCAAATGGATAAGAATGGAACCTAGAGAAGGAAGTCCCACCAAACCGCAGGGGACAGTGGTTGGAGACAATTGGTGTAATCGCCTGTGCCAGAGACAGTAAATAGACTAAGGAGGGCTAATGCACCATGATCACAATCAGTGAATGTCATTCGTGACTTTGGTTAAGTGCATTTCGATGTTTCTGCTTATTTCCTAGGGCAGAGGTGCACTGCAGGATATTGATCAGCTGTCACTTTTCAAAACTCTCTGTAAATTCTGTGGTACCGTTCGTACAGTTCGGGACATCGTTCCAGTGCTCCGGAAAGCTATTGCAGTGGCTCAATCTGGTACCCCAGGTATGAAATTAGACTGACTAGAATGAGCTATTTCTCCAGTCCCTGGCCCCAAAACAGTCACAAGTAAATTTCTATGAAAAATACCCAGTGGTTAGTTGAGACCTGAGGAAAAAAGGACAGGTCCTTGTGTGAAAACCCTACTTCAAGACTGAGAGTTTTCTGATCTTATTTCAGACTTGTTGCAATTACATTTTTTTCTTTAGCTGCACAAACACTCTGGTTTCATGTTTTCAGGTGTCACAGTGCTAGCGCAGCACTGGATCCTGTTGTCAAATGGCCGAAGATGACAGTGAGAAGTAAGAAATAGGATAGGCCATACAGCCTCTCCAGCCTGCTCTGCCATTCAAAAAGATCATGGCTGACCTTCTACATAATTCTACTTTCCTGTCCTATCCCCATTTCCCTGGATTCCCGTAGTGTCCAAAAATCTATCATTCCCAGGCTTGACTATACTCAACGACTGAGCATCCACAGCTCTCGGGTAGAGAATTCAAAAAGATTTTCAACCCTCTGAGTGAAAACTTTTCACTTCATCTCAGTCCTGAATGTTTGACTTTTTTTCTTGAGACTGACTCTTTGTTCTAAACTCTCCAGACAGAGGCCAAATCTAATGACACAGATCCTTCCATTCACTTCATACAGGGGTTGCGTGAGTGGTATTAGCAGAATCCCAGAAACAAGGTTCATATTTTCCTCATCATCCAGGAAATGGTGTAATCTCCAGGAATGAAAAGAGGAAAAGCAATTCCAGTAAAGTAGAAATATTAGATTGAGTTTATTGAATATTCATTTTAGTAGTCATGGAAACTTTGCACTTTTTTTTGGAGGGGGAATTTCCATGCTTTTCAATTTGAGGAATATAAATACTGGTGAATGGAACATGCTACTTTCAGACACCTTTTATCTGCATCAAGTAACAGCAGATCAGGTACAATGCGGGTTAGATGCAGAATAAAGCTGTCTGTACACTGCCCCATCAGGCACTCCCAGGCAGGTACAGCATAGGCTAGATACAGAGCAGCGCTTTCCCTGCTCTGCATCAAGAACATGCCTTTGCTTCAGCATCATAAGGGTACATTCTATGCTAATAGGTCTCTGAACTGTCCGAGCAATTCTTGACGTGGGATTGGGAGCAGGCAAGACCTTGGATATGTGGAGCTTGAATTTTGATGTTTGACTCTATTGTCAATTTAATTTATTCTTAGTAAATGTTGCCAGGATTCCTGGGTGTTGTTGGGGGTGGGGGGGGGGGGGGCGGTGGGGGGTGTGCACGGGGAGAAAGCACAGTACTTTTGGCAAAAAAAGGCCCATTCATGCATGAGAAAATCTCAATGTATTGAATGATTATGTTTAATTGGACGTGTTGTATCGTTTGGCAATCAATGAGAGAATGACCTCAACTAATCAGTCTGAGGTTACAGTTGCAAAAGTGAGGGCCTCATCAATTTGTAAATTAAAAATTGAGATTAACATTTGTGGTCTTTTTGTTCTTCTGTTTTGGTCACTTTTACAAATCATTGTTTAAAAGTGCATTAAGGCCTGATGACCTCTTCAGAGAGGAACTGGAGTTAAAGGACAGTGAAGAGTGAGCTTTAAAGCACAGGCTAGATTGCAGAGTACCTGAGCTGGGAGAACTTGATACTGACATTGGTGAAAATGGAAGAGCACTCTGTTCTGCAGCACTGACATCCGTCCAGTTGATCATTTCAGACAGGTTTCTGAGCCTGCCATGTTGAGAAGCTGAATTGTCATCAGTAGAAATATAGTCACAAACTTGAGGTTGATTTCTCACCAAGTATGAGGGTTACTTGAGCTCCTTTGCATGATTGGGCTCTGTGTTCCTTCCAAGACAACACTCATAGTAATGTCATCAACATTTTCTATGAAACTGACTCCAAGTCTAAAAGTATTAAATACCAAATCCTGTTCGAAACTTGATTTCATCCTTGGTTGATCTGGAGAACTATCGCTGAAGCCAAACCGACCAAGGACTGTATGTCTATAATTCTTTAAAGACAGCTTGATGTTCCTTGTAATCCTTAGACTCTGACTGCTTCTTGACTTAGTATGCTTAGTGTTGAGTGCTGATTTTCAGCATAAGTACTATTTAGGTTGGGTATTCGATCTATTCTGGTATTGGAATAGGATGTACAGAGGATAGGGTTGAACATGCCCACCTGAGCATTGAGTTGGGGTAGAGAAATTAGGACTTACAGTATGGGCACAATGCATAGATTGGAGGAGGAGGTTGTGATTTGGGTAGTAGATACGTTTGAGGCAGGGGCATTAGGATTTGTATAATAGACTTAGAATGGGGAGAGTAGTAGGAATTGCAATATGCTATTTATCTTTGTAATGGAAAATCTTGCACTAAATGAGCTCCATCAATGTCAAGCCTTTCAATAATAACAACTTGAATTTATAGCGTGCCTTTTAATGCACGAGGAGTCCTATGGCGCTTCATAATATAGCGTCACAAAATTTGATACTGAGCCACATGAGATCTTGGGACAGGTGACTAAAAGCTTGCTCAAAAAAATAGTTTTTAAGGTGCATCTTAAAGGAGGGTAGAGAGGTTTATAGAGGAAATTCCAGAGCTTGGGGCCTAGGCAGCTGAAGGCACAGCTGCTGCTCATAGAGTAATACAGCACAGAAACAGGCCCATCTTGCCCTTGCCAGCCATCAACCACCTATCTATTCTAATCCCATTTTCCAGCACTTGGCCTGTAGCCTTGTATGCTATGGAGTTTCAAGTGCTCATCTAAATACTACTTAAATGTTGAGGGTTCCTGCTTCTACCACCCCTTCAGACAGTGTGTTCCAGATTCCAATCATCCTCTGGGTGAGCAGATCTTTCCTCAAATCCCCTCTAAACTTCCTGCCCCTTAACCTTAAATTTATGTCCCCTGGTTATTGACACCTCTACTAATGGTGGAGTGATAATCTGAGGTGTGTTTGAGACCAGAATTGGAGGAACACCGAGATCTCGGAGGGTTGTAGTGCTGGAGGAAGTTACAGAGATTGGGAGGGGTGAGTCCATGTAAAGATTTGTGCACAAGAATGAGAACTTTAAAATTGATGCACTACGTCAGCCCTTGCAATTGTCCAACAGGTTTGAGGTTCTTTCAGCTTGTATGGATGAGAGAGGGCTGCAGGGTGGATGAGCAAACTGACCATGGCACCATGGTACAGGAAGCCATTCAAGCAAGAGGAAGTAAATCGGAGTATGGTAGTAGGGGACAGTATAGTCAGGAGGATGTACACAGTTCTGTGCCAAGGTTTGGGACAGCTGCTCAGGGCTGCAGAGGAACTTGCAGTGGGAGGGGGGAGGATCTAGTTGTTGTGATCCATGTGGGTACCAACGACATAGAAAGGACTAGGAAAGAGGTTCTGTATAGAGAGTATGAGTAGCTAGGGGCTTAATTAAAAAGCAGAACCTCAAAGGTAATAATCCCTTGAATTATTACCTGAGCCACGAGCAAATTGGAGTAGGGTAAATATGATTAGACAGTTAAATGCGTGCCTTAAAGATTGGTGTTGGAAAAATGGGTTTCGATTAATGCCGCACTGGCACCAGTAGTGGGGAAAGTGGGAGCTGTACCGTTGGGACAATTTTCACTTGAACATGGCTGGGACCAGTGTTCTGGCGAGTCGTATAACTAAGGCGGTAGAGAGGACTTTAGACTAAATAGTGGGGGCGAGGAATCAAGTCAGGGAAGATGTGATAATTTAGAGAGAGGAGAGAAGGCAAGAGAGCAAGGTAGCAATAAGGGAATTGATAATCTGAGTGTGGCTGGGAGGATTGGAGGGAAGCAAAACTGGTAACAGGAAGTAGAAAAGTAGTAAGCAAAATTAGGAATAAAACAAGGAATGTTGGAAATACTCAGCAGGTCTGGCAGCAACTGTGAAGAGAGAAGCAGAGTTAACGTTTCAGGTCAGTGACCCTTCCTTAGAACCTGCTGACTATTTCCAGCATTTCTTGTTTTAATTTCAGATTTCCAGCATCTGCAGTATTTTGCTTTTATTTATGCGAAATTAGAAGACAGATGAAGCAAAGGCAAGCAAAAAATAGGATCAGAATGCGGAATAATGTTAAAATAAAGTAAAGGGCAAAACAATAGATGATTTGAAGGCACAAATAGAGGTAAATGGGTATGATTTAATTGCCTTTACAGAGACCTGATTACAGGGTGCCCAAGACTGGGAATTGAATGTTCAAGGATATTCGTCATTTAGGAAGGATAGGCAAAAAGGAAAAGGAGGTGGGAGAGTGCTCTTAATAAGGGACAAGATCAGTACATTAGTGAGAGAGGATCTAAGAATCAAAATGCAGGATCAATTTGGGTGGAGCTAAGAAACAGCAAGGGGCAGCAAACATTGGTGGGAGTTGTTTATAGGCCACCAAATAGTAGTGGTAATGTTCGGCATGGTATAAATCAAGAAATTGGAGGTGCACGTAACATGCGTAATACAGCAATAATGGGTGACTTCAGTTTGCATGTAGACTGGGTAAACCTAATCACGAAAGCTGTGGAGAATGAATTCCTGGATTGTGTACGAGATGGATTTCTGGAGCAGTATGTTGAAGAATAAACTAGGGATCGGACTGTTTTGGATTTAGCATTATGTAATGAGAAAGGGCTAATTAATAACCTTGCTGTAAAGGAGCCTTTGGGAAATAGTGACCATAATATAAGAGAATTTTACATTTAGTTTGAAAGTGATATCGTTCATTCTGAAACTAGGGTCCTAAATCTGAACAAAGGAAACTATGAAAATATGAGGGGCAAGTTAGCTATGGTGGATTGGGAAAATACACTAAAAGGCAGGCAATAGATAGTATTTAAAGATGTATTACATGGTCTACATTCCTCTAAGACACACAAGCCCATCAGGAAAGATGAATCAACCGTGGCTAACATAAGGAGTTAAAGATTGCATTAGATCAAAGTAAGTGGCTTATAAGGTTGCCAGAAAAAGTGGTAAGCCCAAGGATTGGGAGCAATTTAGAATCCAGTAAAAGATGACCAAGACACTGATAAAGAAAGTGAATAGGGAATATGAATGCAAGCTAACGAGAAACATAAAGGGAGACTGTGTAAGCTTCTTTAGGTATGTGAAAAGGAAAAGTTTAGCAAGGACAAATGTAGGTCCATTGCAGGTGGAGACAGGGGAATTTATAGTGGAGAATAAGGAAATGGCAGAGAAACTAAACAATTACTTTGAGCCTGTCTTCATGGAGAAAGCTACAGAAAATCTCGCAGAAATGCTAAGGAATCAAGGGACCTGTGAAAATGAGGAACTGAAAGAAATTAGTATTAATAAAGAGGTAGTACTCGAAAAATTAATTGGAGTGAAGGTTAATAACTCCCCTGGACCAGATGAGCTACATCAGAGTGTTGAAGGAGGTGGCGATAGAGATGATGGATGCATTGATAATTATCTTGCAAAATTTTATAGATTCTGGAAAGGTTCCTGCAGACTGGAAAGTAGCATATGTAACACCACTATTTAAGAAAGGAGGAAGAGCGAAAACGGGAAACTACAGACCTGCTAGTTTGACGTTGGTGGTAGGGAAAATGTTAGAATCTATTGTAAAGGATGTGATAACCAGACACTTAGAAAATAATATGATTGGGCAGAGTCAACTTGGATTTATGAAAGGGAAATCACGTTTGACAAACCTATTGGAGTTTTTTGAGGATTCTACTTGTAGCATAGATAAATGAGAACCAGTGGATCTGGTGTATTTGGATTTTCAGAAGGCTTGTGATAAGGTCCCAACAGGAGGTTAGTAATTTAAAATTAGAGCACATGGGATTGGAGGTAATATACTGGTATAGATTGACAATTGGTTAACAGACAGAAAACTGAGACATTCTCAGAATGGCTGGCTGTTATGAGTGGGTACTGCAAGGTTCAGTGCTGGGGCCACAGCTGTTCACAATCTATACAAATGATTTGGATGTGGGACCAAATGTAATATTTCCAAATTTGCTGATGACACAAAACCAGGTGGAAATGTAAGTTGTGAGGAGGATGCAAGGAGGCTTCAAGGGACAATGAATGGGCAAGAACATTGCTGATGGAATAGAATGTGAATAAATGTGAAGTTATCCACTTTGGTACAAAAAAAGAGAAAGGCAGAGTATTTCTTAAATGGTGAGAGGTTGGGAAGTGTTGATGTCCAAAGCGATCTGGGTGTCCTTGATCGTGAGTCACTAAAAACTAGTATGCAGGTGCAGCAAGCAAGAAAGAAGGCAAATGGTATGTTGGCCTTCATCACAAGGGATTTTGAGTACAGGAGTAAAGAAGTCTTGCTGCAATTGTATAGAGACTTGGTGAGATTGCATCTGGAGTATTGTGTACAGTTTTGATCTCATCTAAGGAAGCATTTCCTTGCCATAGAAGGGGTGCAATGGAGGTTCATCAGACTAAACCCTGAAACGGTGGGATTATTTTATGAGGAGAGATTGAGGAAACTGCACCTGCATTCTCTAGTGTTTTAAAGAATGAGAGGCGATCTCATTGAAACTTAGAAAGTTCTTACAGGTGTGACAGGGCGGATGTAGATGGGATGTTTACCCTGGCTGGTCAGTCTAGAACAAGGGGACATAGTCTCAAATAAGGGGTAGGCCATTTAACACTGAGATGAGGAGGAATTTCTTCACTCAGAGGGGTGGTGAGTCTTTGGAACTCTCTATCCCAGAGGGCTGTGGAAGCTCAATCATTGAGCATGTTGGAGACAGAAATCGATAGATATCTGGATACTAATAACATCAAGGGATATGGGGATAGCGTGGGAAGTGGCTTTGAGGTAGATTATCAGCCATGATCTAATTGAATGGCGGAGCAGGTTCGGGCTGAATGGCTTACTGCTGCTCCTATGTTCGTATGTTCCCATGCTGGATTAGGAGCCACTGTGTGTTGGTGAGCACAGGAGTGATAGGTGAAGGGAACTTGGTGCAAGTTAGGTTATAGTCTCAGTAATGGTGCCCATGTAACTACAGGATTGTCGTAAAAACCTATCTGCTTCACTAATGCTGTTTAGGGAAGGAAATCTGCTGCCCTTACTTGGCCTATATGTGACTGCAGACGCACAGCAGTGTGGTTGATTCTTAATTGTGCTCTGAAAAGGCTTTGCAAGCTTCAGTAAAGGACAATTCGGAATGGGTAATAAATGCTGGCCTTGCCAGCGACACGCATCCTGTGATGAACAAAAAAAATGTCCTGCTTTCCTGATTGGCCAAATGCGATCCAGTCTTTTCATCTGGCTCTGCTGACCCAAATCCAGTTAGAATTAGAACATTACAGCGCAGTACAGGCCCTTCGGCCCTCGATGTTGAGCCGACCTGTGAAACCATCTGACCTACACTATTCCATTTTCATCCATATGTCTATCCAATGACCACTTAAATGCCCTTAAAGTTGGCGAGTCTACTACTGTTGCAGGCAGGGCGTTCCACGCCCCTACTACTCTCTGAGTAAAGAAAGTACCTCAGACATCTGTCCTATATGTATCACCCCTCAACTTAAAGCTATGTCCCCTCGTGTTTGCCATCACCATCCGAGGAAAAAGACTCTCACTATCCACCCTATCTAACCCTCTGATTATCTTATATGTCTCTATTAAGTCACCTCTCCTCCTCCTTCTCTCCAACGAAAACAACCTCAAGTCCCTCAGCCTTTCCTCGTAAGACCTTCCCTCCATACCAGGCAACTTCCTAGTAAATCTCCTCTGCACCCTTTCCAAAGCTTCCACATCCTTCCTATAATGCAGTGACCAGAACTGCACGCAATACTCCAGGTGCGGTCTCACCAGAGTTTTGTACAGCTGCAGCATGACCTCGTGGCTCCGAAACTCGATCCCCCTACTAATAAAAGCTAACACACCATATGCCTTCTTAACAGCCCTATTAACCTGGGTAGCAACTTTCAGGGATTTATGTACCTGGACACTGCTCATCTACACTACCAAGAATCTTCCCATTAGCCCAGTACTCTGCATTGCTGTTACTCCTTCCAAAGTGAATCACCTCACACTTTTCCGCATTAAACTCCATTTGCCATCTCTCAGCCCAGCTCTGCAGCCTATCTATGTCCCTTTGTACCCTACAACATCCTTCGGCACTATCCACAACTCCACCGACCTTCGTGTCATCCGCAAATTTACTAACCCCCCCCCCTTCTACACCCTCTTAGTTTGTATATAATAACTTTCATTATAAAACTGTGCTTTTTTTTTTGCACTTGTATTTCCTGTGTGCCTAGGACCTGTGTTTGTTGAGTTTCCAATTGACGTCCTCTACCCATACCACATAGTTCAGAAAGAGGCCATACCGAAAGGTGCACCAAAAGGAGTTGTAGCAAAAGCCATAAACTGGTGAGTTTACTAAAATAGCACCGTGTAAGAGAATGAAACTGATTTAGCTTGTTGACCTAGATTATTGTCTTTAATTCCATGTTTTAAAGCAACATTTTGTGTATTGGAATATACAGTTAGTTTTTAAATAAAATTTATAAAGGCATATTTCAGACACTAAGTGGAAACTATTTGCCCCACCACTTTGTGTCTTTGCAAATTAATATGGTTTTGCTAGGAAGGAAGGTGGGATTAATGGAGCTACTGTTCAGCAGAAGCTGCTATTGCTTTTCCCCCAGTTTTCTGCTCAAATTAGCCACCATTTCCTCTGGAATTGACTGAAAGTGGCCGCAAGTATTGCTTTCCCATTTTCTTTCCCTAGTGTGGTGAATTGTGCTGCAAGACAGTTCCACGGGCACCTTTCAGCACCTCACGCAAGTGGCCATTTCCCCAATGTGAGCCTAGAAAGTGAGTGTGAATGGGCAATTCCACTGTGGAGGCATCACAACAGAGCTCGACCCTGTCTTCACCCAGCGTCCACACGCTTTCCAGCAGAGGTAAGCTGACTAGGGATTGGAAACTGGAACAATAGTTCTTTTTCTTTACCCCTTTCCCAGTCCAGGCGGGGGCCGAGGCTAAGAATAGCTCCTATGCCAATCAAACAGCCATTGAACCTTTTAAAGAGCTAACCAACATCCCTCTAACTGCTTTTATTTATTTGCCACAATTAATGTGGGAGTGAAGAGCAGTCTCCAATCCTGCTAGTTATTTTTGGGTGGGGGGGGATGTTTTATTTTGGCAAGTTGTGGAAGAGGAAATTCAGATCTGACCCTCTGTCACTCCCTCCCCATCCCCAGCCTCTGATTTGGAAAATTGTGAGTGCAGCAAAGGTAATTGAACTATGATGGTATCACTGAGTGTTTGTAGTTTGTTTTCGGTCAGCAGAACTGATCTTTATATGTCAGGTCTACACAGCTTTATAGGGTGCTGTCGCATGATTATAGTGGTCTGAGTGTCATGTTACAAAATGCTCGGGCTTTGGTTCATCGCACAATTTTCTTATGTGACTGGCTGTTTTGTGAAGAGGAAATTGGTTTGTGCATATCATAGAGAGAGGGGGCAAAATTTGGCTAACCATTCACTCGTGTACAATGCGTAGGTGAGAGTAGTGTTGGCAGAGGACTGGGTGCGCTAACTGGTCCTTTCAAGTTGGTCAGGGTACAAAGATTAAAACTAAACAATATTGATTGAGCTGCCGAAGGGAGGTAGACCAGGGAGGGGAGAGAAGAAATCCAGCACCAATCTCTTCTCGCTATCCTGTAATCTCTGCACGTTCAGAGTCTTTTATTTGAGTATTTTCTTCTGAGTTTGATAAAATTTGACATTCCTGCAAAATCTAGTTATGAGGGCTTAATTTAGGTTGAACTCGCTGTTGCTATTTACTGTCTGGGCTCACGCATAAAGATTCAATTAAATAAATGACTGAAAGGCTGATGACATTTGTGGAGGTGAACTATTTGACATAAAAAAGGTTAATTTCCGTCCATGTACTGTGTCAATCTGATCCTGTTTCACTTTGAAGTTTGGACCTTGATGAGAGTCATGTTTTAAGTTGATAGGTTTTCTCTTGTGCAATAACTTGCAATCACTTATCTCACTTTTACTTCTCAGGTATCTTCACAACCATCTAAATAACCTGTTTGCTGGAGCCTGGGACAAAAGGGACATTTCTCCTTTGCCTGTGGACTTTCCCATGGCGACAGCTGACGAGGTAGATTTCTGAAACTTGTGATATTCCAAATGGAAATTAGCATTTATATAGTACCATGAGCAACAGTGTCTGCAACTGCACAAGATCAGCGTAATCTAGGGATAACCACTTCACTCTGCTTTAAATCTCTTTCAGCTGGTATGATTGTTCACAGTTTGAGAGAGGCAGTGTTGGAGAATGAACACATTTCACTTTTGCCACCCAATGTTAACCTCAAACGTTCCCAGTGTGGGCTTCAAGGCTTCACCCCAACTGCAGCACCTTTCTGTTACACACAAGTTACTTTTCAGACTCTATGTTGAGCCTGCCTTCAAGTTCATTTCATTGTGATCTTTGGAGTTGTCAGACAGAGGTGCCTTTACCCCATCAGTCTGTGCATGATTTAAATGCAGATCCTAGATGTGTGGGAAAAATGTCTTCATTCACAAGTGTCATCTGATCCCTCTTTGATGCGCATACCTGCGTTTCCACAGTATTCCACAATTCACACCAGCTGGAACTGAAGGAAAGAGTAACCACATATTAAAATGATAGCTGTAGAAACTGCTGCACCTCTCGCCACTGATTCAAAACACGTATCAGCGAATGGCCTCACTTAGGCAATGGACTCAATAGCTGAATGCATCACAGGAACTCTACTCTTCTGCATTAAATGTTACAGTTCACAAACCCTGATCCCTCCATTCAAATTTCCAGTCTGTTGACAAAAGCCTAAGCAAACATTACTAAGGCTGCTATTTTGAAAAAGGCAGGTTCAGCAGTTTCTTTTTTACAGAAACTAAACCTTTTATTTAAACTTTCCACCATCACAGCCTAACCCCAATCAGTATGCCACCGCACAAACTTAGACTCAAAGAAGGAGCAGTTATGATGTTTGTTTAAAACTTGAATCCTAAACGAGGACTTGTGGTAGTTAGGAAGCTGTTTTCTTTGATGTTAGATGCTGAAATTCTAACAGGCAGAATTCAAGGAAACCGTGTTTATTCCTCAAAATATTGAGCCCTTCAGTTGTAAACCTGCCTTTTCAACTTGGGGGTGGGGGGTGGGGGGGGAAACTGTTCCCATTTAGCCTTTCATATTCTATGACTGTAAACAGCCTCTTGACAAAATTGGTATTTATATTCCTAGGCATGTTTTTACATATGCACAATTTTACGTGGCTTTTTCCTGAGTAAGAAGTTTTCATTCTGTTAAATTCTTCATTGAAACAATAATCAGGAATTCTGTATTTAAAGAAGTATTGTTGCAGTAAAGATACTGATTTCATTGCAAATGTTTTGTGGGTCTCTGCTAGTTTTATGATGGAAAAAATGGGCCCCACACCTGGGAACGTGCTTCGTGACCAAAATACTGCTGGAAATCTGAATCTGGTTTAATGCCTGATCTGCGATGTCCTTGCTAGGAGTGGCAGTAGTGTGCTGCTTTTAGTCATTGTGGTGTTGGGCGAGGTGGAGGCAAACAATTGGCTGGGATTTCTGCTCACGATTGCTGTCCACTGAGTCTTGCTGGAAGTGCGCATGCGTGGATGCTAAGGAGTGGAAAGAACAGACTTGACTGTGGTTCACATAGTTGAATAGCCTGCCAACACTCACTGTCTAGGGCTTGAATGCCCACTTTGGACAAAGTACCAGAGGGTGATTGCCATTAGTAGAACCAGAGCTGAGCAAAAGAACGAGAAAATCTTTCGAAAGAAGGGAGGGTGTGAAAAAGAAACAGCACAGAGCACCTGGATTTGTGAATATTCTTTGTTTTAGCTCTCCTCTCCTGAAGGCATTGACACTTGCTGGGGTGCAGTCTTCATGGCCATTGTGCACCTCACCCAAGCAGCTATCCTTCACATGTGACCCTCGATCTAGTACTGTATTATTCAACAATGAAGGGCATCACAACTTAGGCCATTACAACTTAGGCCATTGGTGCCCTTACCTGACAGCTACAGACACACCCTTTCCAAACAGTGGTTACTGGACAATGACAAAGAACAGAGGGGTGCTGAGGCGAGTTGGAACGATGCTGTCAGCACTGTAGCTGAGATCAACCAACTCAGCACCAACATAATCAAACTTTGCAGGTCTTTACAGCTCAACTACTTTCTGCATTAACCAATGTGCGCATTGAGCGAGCACTTCCTGTCTAGTATCGCAAAATTAGTGTTTTGCATACAATGTTTTTACAATGATTTCTGAGTTTCATTTTTGATTCTTTAGGTGCAGTTCTGTGTGGAGATAGTGAGCAGGTCTAAAAAGCCAGTCATCCTTCTGGGCAGTCAGGCAACGCTCCCACCTACACCCGCAGACGATGTCCGGTATGTCAGTGATCAACTGATGGCCATGGGCTGGCCGTAACTGTCTCTTCCCTGCTGTATCAAAGCTTATATGGGTGGTTGATGGTCGGCACAGACTCGGTGGGCCGAAGGGCCTGTTTCAGTGCTGTATCTCTAAACTAAAACTAAACTAAACTAATTATATCCTAGCTTGGGACCTCAAGTGCATGTGAAATGGTCAGCCAAGATGGAAGTGCTTTTGAGATGCTCTGCTGTTTGAGGATTTGGGTGGTGCCTGGAGCTGGTGTACTGCTTTAACCTCCAAGATCTGGGCTCGAATGCGGCCTGGTTGGGTGAAGTGAAAGCCTTCTCTCTTTGCTAGTTGTAAGAGTCAAAATTTGTATTTTGATGGATGACACTTCATAAACAGAGGCATTGAGTACAAAAGCAGGGAGTTATACTGAACCTTTATAAAGCTCCATATTGCATCCAGTTCTGGTCACCACATTTTAGGAAGGATCTGAGGGTCCAGAATGACTCCTGGGATGGGGGATTTTAGTTTCGTGGTTAGATTGGAAGAACTGGGTTTGTTTTTCTTAGAACGAAGGAGATTGAGGGGAGATTTGAAAGAAGTGTACAAGATTATGACAGGCTTGGATAAGTTAGACAAGGAAAAACTGCTGCCATTAACTACAAAGACTAGGAGACCAGATTGAAGGTTTTGGGCAAAAGATGCAATGGGAATATCAGCAGAACTTTTTTTACGCAGCAGGTGCTGGAAACTGACTTCAAGGGAAAATTGGATGGCCACTTGAAGGAAATAAACTTGCAGGGTTACATGGATTGAGCAGGGGAGTGGGACTGACTAAGTAGCTCCGTGGAGATCTGATATGGACTTGATGGACTGAATAGCTTTCTTCTGTGCTGTAAATGACTATGACACACCTTACACAGTGAAAGATATCACAGCACTTTAAAGAAGTGGGGTGGGGGCCTGGAACCATACTTAAAATGTGACTGCAAGTTCAAATTAATGACGGACAAGCTTTAGGAATTGTATCGGGGCATTCTTCGCACATGCATACAACAGACTGACCAGTGAACATTCTGGCATGGTAGGGCAGGCAAAAATCCTGGAATCCTTTAAGAAACAATTGATGCTGCAATGGGGAGTGGGAGCAGTAGTGTCCCTCACCCTTTCTCACCTGTATGTGTCTTTTGTGGGGAGAAGAGCTGGAGGAATGGTTAGAAGGGTTTTGAGAAACTTGGAGGGGGAGAGGTTGTGAAGTGTGATGAATTAGGAAAATTCTAAAGAGTAGGGACGCAATGACTAAAGCAGGAGAAGTGAAGGTTGTGGGCTGGTCTGTAACATTTGTACATCACGTACACCAGGTTGGGCGAGACTGACATCGGTCCCTATGTGAAATGAGTTTGGGGACAATTTTAATCCGCTTCCTAAAGTAAACATTCATGAGATTGGGTAATATTCTCACATCTACAGCGAATTCTTTTCAGAAATACTTATCAAAGTTAGGGATGGGAAAGACAATATAACAGCATTTTGGCCGTTGCATTTATTTCTACTCTCTTATCCCACTTTTTCCTTTAGTTGGGTTAAACAACATTCAGGATCTATAGAAGTACAGTGGCATGTTGATGTACCTGATATGTAAAATTTTCCAACTAGGGCAGCGCTGGAATCTCTGGCTATCCCTTGCTTCTTGGGAGGCATGGCTCGAGGAATGCTGGGAAGGGATAGCCCCATTCACATCCGACAGAATCGAAGAAATGCTTTGAAAGAAGCGGACCTGGTCATACTGGCAGGTCAGTGAGGTCCTGATCGAACAGTAGTGGGAGGTCTTCAACTGAATTGTCTCAAGTACCTGCAGTAATCTTCAAAGCTGAATAAAAAATGACTTGTGTTGTTTAGGACTTTATCACATTTCTCGATTCACCTTGAAATGTAGCAATTAATCATGATGGCAACAGCCATTCTGTGTACATGGTGCCGTGTGATGCTTCACTCAGTGCCAGGAACCAGACTGTGCCTACAGTTCTCCTTGGTTTCCTGATTACTGGCACCAGTTGGCAAGTGTCTCTGAAAGGTGCCAACTTGACGCTTTCTGATGTGACTGTGACATTTGAGAGTGGCAACCTGCCCTTCCAAACATGTTGTGTCAGTACTGCCAGAATGGTTTCAAAGAACAAAGAACAGTACAGCACAGGAACAGGCCATTCGGCCCTCTAAGCCTGTGCCGATCTTGATGCCTGCCTAAACTAAAACCTTCTGCACTTCCGGGGACCGGATCCCTCTATTCCCATCCTATTCATGTATTTGTCAAGATGCTTCTTAAACGTCGCTATCGTACCTGCTTCCACCACCTCCCCCGGCAGCAAGTTCCAGGCACTCACCACCTTCTGTGTAAAGAACTTGCCTCGCACATCCCCTCTAAACTTTGCCCCTCGCACCTTAAACATATGTCCCCTAGTAACTGACTCTTCCACCCTGGGAAAAAGCTTCTGACTATCCACTCTGTCCATGCCGCTTATAACTTTGTAAACCTCTATCATGTCGCCCCTCCACCTCCGTCGTGCCAGTGAAAACAATCTGCGTTTATCCAACCTTTCCTCATAGCTAATGCCCTCCAGACCAGGCAACATCCTGGTAAACCACCTCTGTACCCTCTCCAAAGCCTCCACTTCCTTCTGGTAGTGTGGCGACCAGAATTGCACGCAATATTCTAAGTGTGGCCTAACTAAAGTTCTGTACAGCTGCAGCATGACTTGCCAATTTTTATACTCTATGCCCCGACCGATGAAGGCAAGCATGCCGTATGCCTTCTTGACTACCTTATCCATCTGCGTTGCCACTTTCAGTGACCTGTGGACCTGTACGCCCAGATCTCTCTGCCTGTCAATACTCCCAAGGGTTCTGCCATTTACTGTATTCTTCCAAAATGCATTACCTCACATTTGTCCGGATTAAACTCCATCTGCCATTTCTCCGCCCAAGTCTCCAACCGATCTATATCCTGCTGTATCCTCTGACAATCCTCATCACTATCCGCAACTCCTCCAACCTTTGTGTTGTCCGCAAACTTACTAATCAGACCAGCTACATTTTCCTCCAAATCATTTATATACACTACAAAGAGCAAAGGTCCCAACACAGATCCCTGTGTAATACCACTGGTTACATCCCTCCATTCAGAAAAGCACCCTTCCACTGCTACCCTCTGTCTTCTATGACTCAGCCAGTTCTGTATCCATCTTGCCAGCTCACCTCTGATCCCGTGTGGCTTCACCTTTTGTACCAGTCTGCCACCACCTTGTCAAAGGCTTTACTGAAGTCCATATAGATAACATCCACTGCCCTTCCTTCATCAATCATCTTTGTTACTTCCTCAAAAAACTCAATCAAATTAGTGAGACGCGACCTCCCCTTCACAAAACCATGCTGCCTCTCGCCAATAAGTTTGTTTCCAAATGGGAGTAAATCCTGTCCCGAAGAATCCTCTCTAATAATTTCCCTACCACTGACGTAAGGCTCACCGGCCTATAATTTCCTGGATTATCCTTGCTACCCTTAAACAAAGGAACAACATTGGCTATTCTCCAGTCCTCTGGGACCTCACCTGTAGCCAATGAGGGTGCAAAGATTTCTGTCAAGGCCCCAGCAATTTCTTCCCTTGCCTCCCTCAGTATTCTGGGGTAGATCCCATCAGGCCCTGGGGACTTATCTACCTTAATGCTTTGCAAGACACCCAACACCACCTCCTTTTTGATAATGAGATGACTGAGACTATCTACACTCCCTTCTCCTTGGTGAATACTGATGCAAAGTACTCATTTAGTACCTCGCCCATTTCCTCTGGCTCCACACATAGATTCCCTTCTCTGTCCTTGAGTGGGCCAACCCTTTCCCTGGTTACCCTCTTGCTCTTTATATACGTATAAAAAGCCTTGGGATTTTCCTTAATCCTGTTTGCCAATGACTTTTCATGACCCCTTTTAGCCTTCCTGACTCCTTGCTTAAGTTCCTTCCTACTGTCTTGTATTCCTCAAGGGATTCATCTGTTCCTAGCCTTCCAGCCCTTCCGAAGGCTTCCTTTTTCTTTTTGTCTAGGCTCACAATATCCCGCGTTATCCAAGGTTCCCAAAACTTGCCAAACTTATCCTCCTTCCTCACAGGAACATGCTGGTCCTGGATTCTAATCAACTGATGTTTGAAAGACTTCCACATGTCAGATGTTGAATTACCGTCAAACAGCCACCCCCAATCTAAATTCTTCAGTTCCTGCCTAATATTGTTATAATTAGCCTTCCTCCAATTCAGCACCTTCACCCGAGGACTACTCTTATCCTTATCCACAAGTACCTTAAAACTTATGGAATTATAGTCACTGTTCCCGAAATGATCCCCTACTGAAACTTCGACCACCTGGCCGGGCTCATTCCCCGATACCAGGTCCAGTACGGCCCCATCCCTAGTTGGACTATCTACATATTGTTTCAAGAAGCCCTCCTGGATGCTCCTTACAAATTCTGCCCCATCCAAGCCCCTAGCACTAAGTGAGTCCCAGTCAATATAGGGGAAGTTAAAATCACCCACCACTACAACCCTGTTAGCTTTACATCTTTCCAAAATCTGTCTACATATCTGCTCCTCTCCCTCCCGCTGGCTGTTGGGAGGCCTGTCGAAAACCCCCAACATCGTGACTGCACCCTTCCTATTCCTGAGCTCCACCTATATTGCCTCGCTGCATGACCCCTCCGAGGTGTCCTCCCGCAGTACAGCTGTGATATTCTCCTTAACAAGTAATGCAACTCCCCCACCCCTTTTACATCCCCCTCTATCCCGCGTGAAGCTTCTAAATCCTGGAACGTTTAGCTGCCAATCCTGTCCTTCCCTCAACCAAGTCTCTGTAATAGCAACAACATCATAGTTCTAAGTACTAATCCAAGCTCTAAGTTCATCTGCCTTACCTGTTATACTTCTCGCATTGAAACAAATGCACTTCGGACCACCAGTCCCGCTGTGCTCCGCAACGTCTCCCTGCCTGCTCTTCCTCTTAGTCTGACTGGCCTTATTTACTAGTTCCCCCTCATTTATTTCACTTACTGTCCTACTGCTCTGGTTCCCACCCCCCCTGCCACACTAGTTTAAACCCTCCCGAGTGGCGCTAGCAAACCTCGCAGCCGGGATATTTGTGCCTCTCCAGTTTAGATGCAACCCGTCCTTCTTGTACAGGTCCCATCTGTCCCTGAAGAGATCCCAATGGTTCAGATATGTGAAACCCTCCCTTCTACACCAGCTGTTCAGCCACGTGTTTAGCTGCACTATCTTCCTATTTCTAGCCTCACTGGCACGTGGCACAGGGAGTAATCCCGAGATTACAACCCTAGAGGTCCTGTCTTTTAACTTTCTACCTAACTCCCTAAACTCCCCCTGCAGGACCTCATTACTCTTCCTGCCTATGTCGTTGGTACCGATGTGTACCACAACCTCTGGCTGTTCACCCTCCCCCTTCAGAATGCACCCTGTCCGTTCAGAGACATCCTTGACCCTGGCACCAGGGAGGCAACGTACCATCCTGGAGTCTCTTTCACATCCACAGAAGCGCCTATCTGTGCCCCTGACTATAGAGTCCCCTATAACTATTGCTCTTATGCGCTTTGTCCCTCCCTGCTGAACAACAGTGCCAGCCATGGTGCCACTGCTCTGGCTGCTGCTGTTTTCCCCTGATAGGCCATCTCCCCGAAAAGTATCCAAAATGGTACACTTGTTAGAGAGGGGGATAGCCACAGGGGATTCCTGCACTGACTGCCTGCCCCTTCTAGCAGTGACCCATCTATCTGCCTGCACCTTGGGTGTAACCACTTTTCTAAAACTCCTGTCTGTGACGCTTTCTGCCACCTGCATGCTCCTCAGTGCATCCAGTTGCCGCTCCAACCGATCCATGCGGTCTGTGAGGAGCTGCAACTGGGTACACTTCCTGTGTCACGGACCTCCCACATCTCACAGGTGAAGCACTTCACCCCTCTAACTGACATTTCTAGCACTAATTAATAAATTAATTTAAAATAAATAAATACTTATTAAATCCTTACTAAATTGTTATAATTAACTATATGGTCCCTAGTGGTAGATTCCTATAAATATTAAATGCTAACTAAATACAGTAATCTCCTCCCTCTGGTTTAGTAGTTCTACTTATTAATTAGGGTTTTAATCAATTTTTATCAATGTTTTATTTTCAAATTCAGTAAAAAAAAAATTCGCTACCAGCCAATCGGGTTACAGCTTTCCTGTGACATCACTTTCAGTTTTTTACCAGAGGTAAGTTTTTTATACTTACCGGTCCGGAACTCCGCCGTCCAAGTCTTCTCCCAGTCAGCTGTGCTCTTTGGAAGCTCTCAGCTTCCCTCACTCTGAGGACAGGTAGGAAATGAAAGGAGCTCCTCGTTCCATCCTTACCGAACTTCCTCTGTTACCAAACTTCCACTGTAGCACTCTAGTACAAACAAAGTCAGCACTGTAAGATGGCTCACTTTTATACTGACTGACTCTAGCCCCCTGAAAACTGGTTTAAGCCAATTCTCTAATTAACAAGGTGCAGTTGCAAGCAGAGCCTGAGTGAACCCTGTTTAAAGCTGGTCTGAAACTCACCACCTCCAACCCTAAGAGCAGCTGTTAAGTTACTCTGCTAAATAAAAGACAGATTAGATTTAAGATAAAATTAACCCTTAATTTCAGTGGCGATTAGTGAGCCCTGGACTGGGCTGACGTTGTCCAGCCTCAGTCTTTGATGTTTTAAATATTTTTTTTCTGTCCTTTCCATGGGACAGAATGTAGGGAGGAGTGGTACATTCATGCCTTTGAACTTGTTCCGCCATTCAGTCAGATCATGGGTGATCTGTAAATTGACTCCATCTACCTGTCTTGATTCCATATCCCATAAAACCATTGTCTAAAACATGTTGATCTCAATTTTGCAATTTTCAATTGACCTCCTCTCGAGCTGTTTGAAGCCTTCAAATAATGACTCAATGTCATCAATGTTAGCACATGGTGCATTCTACAAAATCGATACCAACAGTTCACTAATTGTTTTTAGATAAAAGGGTTGCATTTCTTCTCACCTGCTCTGTGGATCACTCCCAGGCAGCAGCACTGACTTGTGCCCTGCTTGGCAAATTATGATGGATTGAGTGGGGACAAATTTGTATTGAATGAAATGCACAGTCAGGAAGGGGGAGGAACTTTAACTGCAGTGAAATTCTTCCCTTAATTAGATCTCTTGTCAGTTGAGTTTCTGTACGGCCCCATCCTGCTCTAGAGTCGGTGATTACAGCTCCCCCCAATCACCCCAGTCTGATGGTTTTTATTTTTTTGGCGAACAGGTACAGTGTGTGATTTCCGCTTGTCCTATGGACGTGTTCTCAACAGACGCAGCCAGATAATTGCGGTAAACCGTGACCGCTCGCAGCTGCTGAAAAACTCGGACATGTTCTGGAAGCCAACAGTCGCTGTGAGAGGTAAGTGGTGACGTCTCCATTTTAGAACCAAGGTTGAGCTCCCCACAATGGGCTCAGTGAATGTACTGCCCACAGTTGTAATGAACTCTGTAAACCTGGCATATTACAGTTTAGTCTCTGAACTTTGATCTCTGGTGAGACTACATAAGGGTTGTTTAGTTTGACTGCAGCTCTCTGACTAGAGAGAGAAAATAAATTCAGACCAATTAGGACTGACTATCCACCATTGAATGGACTTTGGTTTCCAGTAACCCCTGTTAGTGTATGTGTGGGGATCTCAGGTCAGGGCCTGAGTGAAACCCACTCGTTGATTGCTCTGCCAACACTCACATGTTAAGAATATTTGGGCAAGACTTTGATAGATTTCTAGCACTCAGGAGTCTGCATCTTCAGGAGGGGCGATGGTTTGGGGAAGAGAAGGGACAGTGAGGAATAAACGAATATTGGACTGGGCAGGCTAACGTACGATATGGTTTGGATGTATACAGGTCGGCTGCAGATTTTTATACTTTTCCCCCCACCCCACCTTTCAGAGGCCATTCGTTGGAGAGAGGAGTCACTTAGCCACATCCTTCTCTTCTCTCAAGCCGCTGCCCTCAAACTATCTGCAAGGGTGTGTGCATGGACTCTGTACCAGGCACTGAATGAAGAAAGGAAGATGCCCTGGTATTTCACAACCAATATTAATATTCACTCAGCAATGACTGCAGCTTGCCTTGAACATGGGTTTGTCCAAAAAAAAGAGTATTCACTGCCTTAAGGCCAGCCAGGAATGTGAAATTCTTGCCTGCCTTTGGCCTGTTGCAGGGCTAATGATTTGGACTTAAATGTGGGAGGCATGATAGGGAAATGTGCTGATGACACAAAAATTGGCCGTGTAGTTAATAGTGAAGAGGATAGCTGTAGACTCCAGAAAGATATCAATGGTTTGGTTGAGTGGGTGAAAAGTGGCAAGTGGAATTCAATCCAGAGAAGTGTGAGGTAGTGCATTTGGGGAGGGCACACAATAAAAAGGGAATACACAATAAATGGGAGGATATTGAGAGGGGTAGAAGAAGTGAGAGACCTTGGAGGGCATGTCAACAGGTCCCTGAAGGTGGCGGGGCAGGTAGATAGAGTGGTGAAGAAGGCATATGGAATGTTTTCCTTTATTGGCTGAGGTATAGAATACAAAAGCAGGGATGTAATGCTGGAACTGTATATAATTGCCCTGGAGAGAATACAGAGGAGATTTACAAGAATGTTGCCCGGGCTTGAAAATTGCAGCTGTGAGGAAAGATTTGATCGGCTAAGGTTATTTTCCTTGGAACAGAGGAGGCTGAGGGTGACTTAATTGAGGCGTACAAAATTATGAGGGACCTAGATAGAGTAGACAGAAAGGACATGATTCCCCTAGCGGAAAGGTCAATTACCAAAAGGCACAGATTTAAGGTGATTGGTAGAACGATTAGAGGGGACATGAGGAAAAACTTTTTCACCCAGAGGGTGGTGGGTGTCTGGAATTCACTGCCAGGAATGGTGGTGGAGGCAGAAACGTTCAATTCTTTTGAAAGGTACCTGGACATGCACCTAATGTGCTGTAAGCTACAAGGCTACGGACCAGGTGCTGGAAGGTGGGATTAGTTTGGGCAGCTAGTTTTTTCGGCAAGCACAGACATGATGGGCTGAATGGCCTCCTTCTGTGCCGTAATTTTTCTATGGTTCTAATTGGTTGACACCTGGTCATATTGCAGCATTTGGTGAGTGTGTTCATCTGGATTGGGACTGATTGTCTACCTTGAATTGACCCAATTCGATTACTGTATTCTAAGCCATTCTGATTTTATCTGATTTGTTGAGCTGTAATTCTGCTTACAATATATCTGAATATTGTGTCTTTATTTTTCACAGGTGATGCTGGTTCCTTTTTAGTGCAGTTGGCTGAGGGACTAAAGGGTTACCAGGCTCCTAGCGACTGGACCCAATGCTTGAAAGAGGGAGATGTTAAAAAGGAGAAGGCTAATAGGTAGGAATAACCTAGAAAAATTGGTGCTTTTGTTTTATTATGAGACGTATTATGGGACAGCATGATAAAAGTGTTTTAAGTTCTGAGACAATGAGTTAGGATAGAAGAAGCTCACTATTTCAAGCCATTTGTTGTACCTTGAATGAAGGTTAAAATTAAATGTGATAGATTACAGAATTTGGAGCAAGAGATGCTCGAGTTGTGAGGGAATTCACTTCCAGGGTTAAGCAGTTGAGGCAGAAATTGGGACTGTTTAAGACTAGATGGGATGAAGGGATGTGGGACTGCAAATGTAGAATCATAGAATGGTTACAGCACAGAAGGAGGCTTTTCGGCCCATTGTGTCCTTGCCAGCTTTCTGCAAGAGCAAAACTGCTATTCCCCCTCCCAATCCATTCACCTCTAGCCCTGCAATGTTCTTTTCTCTTCAGGTGCTTAGCCAATTCCTTTAGAAAGCCACAATTGAATCTGCCTCCACTGTACTCTCAGGCAGTGCATTTCAGATCCTAAATACCTGTTGCGTTATAAAGTTTTTCCTCATATCACCGTTGGTTCTTTTGCCATGCCAGAAAATGTGATTAGGGCTTTTTACTCATTGAGAGTAAATGCTGACACAGACTGGTTGAGAGAAATGCCTTGTTTCTGTTTTGTAATTTCTGTGCATTTACTTATTCAGCCATTGGGGGGAATGCCGCCGTGCTTAAAAATATTATTGGTATTTTACTCATGGATTCGCTACTAAAATTCTAATGAAATGATCCTTTGTTATATTATTTATCCTTTAATGTTATTTATCCAGTGAATATCTAAACTAAATAGCCCTGCTTTGATCTCTGGTTAAATTATGAGGACAGATTGTATTGTCTTGAGTACAGCACATTGAGGGGTAATCTTATTGAGGTGTTTAAAATGTTAAAAGATTTTGATAGAATAAATGCAAAGTTACTATTTTGTCTGCTGGGGAATTAGAGAACAAGGGGACGCATCTTAAAATTAGAGCTAGGCCATTCAAGAGTGCAATCAGAAAGCATTTTTTCACACAGTGTACTAGAAATTTGCAACTCTTTCCCTTTAAAAGGCTGTTGACGATGCTGCGACAATAGGAGCTTTCAAGGCTGAGGAAGATAGATTTTTGTTAGTTAAGGGTACCCAGGGGTATGGTGTTGAGGTGTGGATCAGCCATGATCTAATTGAATGGTGGAGGAGGGTCGAGGGGCTAAATGGTCTGCTGCTATGTCTATGTCTGTGCGAAGTTGGCTCATCTCTGTGGAGACAGTAAGCATGTTACAATTGGCATCATAAGCCCTAATTTGAGAGAAAAATCAGCTGAGAATTCCACTCCCAGTACTGGTTAATGAGCCCTGCAGCGAACTGCATGCGCATTAATGTTGAGTGACGACAGGATTGTACTAAAATAGGCTGATTGATTGCTGTCGACGCTCACACTTGAGTAGCACCTGTTGATCAAGTTAGCAGATGCTGGAGAAACAGTAACCATCGAGGGGTCGATGCTTTTAAGAGGGAGAGGGAAGGCGGAAAGGTTCAGCTGGTACTGGGACTGTTGCTGCCAGTTTAAACTGCAGCTGAGTTTCATTTTTGGAGACTAAAATGCTGGAATTAAATTTAGAGGTGTAAATAAATTTTGCTTGTTGAATGGAATGGGAGCTGTAACATGATCAAAAGGTGTAGGGGTGGTGGTTGGTGTAGGGTCTTCTTGCATTTTCATAAGGAACTTATGTTTAGGCATCCCCTTATATCCTCAGGGCATTTCAGTACGATTCACATAAGATTTACTTTTGAATTGCAATCACGTATGATGTAGAAAAATGCAGCAACCAATTACTTGCAGCAAGATTCAGAAAATGGCAAAAGAGATTAATTACCAGGTACTTTGTTTCTGTCAGTGTTGGCTGAAAGGGAAATATATGGCCAGGACACCCAGAAGACATCCTGCTCTTTGGTTAGTGCCCGGGGGCCTACTGTGTCCATCCAGACAGTGACATTTAAAATGACTCACCCAAAAGATGGCAGCATTGACAGTGCAGCACTCCCTTAGTAGTGCTCGCTACCATCAGCCAGATTATGTTCTCAGGGGTTGGATTTGAACCCTACAAATTTCTGTCTGAGGTGAGAGTGCTACCAACTGAGTCATGACAGGCAACATTTCAAGGTTTTAATGTTAGGATGGGTCAATGAGGTGTGTATTGAGCTGGTGGGAGACAGCGAGAGGGCATAGTTTCTGAAATGGAATATTCATCTATCATTCAGTGAAAAGGCCGAGGAGGAAGTGACTAAACACCTGAATCCACTGAAGGTTCTGCATCGGGTGGAGCATTTGTTAGAGGAGGACAGCATAATTGTGACTGACGGGGGTGATTTTGTGGGCAGCGCTGCCTATATCATGAAACCCCGAGGACCTCTCCGATGGCTCGATCCTGGTAAGTACAAATTGAATTGCCGAAGGAGCCTTTGGGTTATAAAGGGGAGTGGGGAGGATCAACCAGGGTTCCTGTTTCTGGTTGTATTTGACAGACCCATGTTGGAAGATGGACATTGGTCAGAGCTGGGTAGAGGTCAGCTGTGATTTTTCCCTCTGTGGTTAAATAATCAGTTAACACTCACTGTCTACGCTAAGAGGCTCTTTATTTGGAAGGGTACCATAGAGTTAGCTACACTAGAGGTGCAGGTGTGGTGGGAGGAGGCAAGGAGAATATCTACTAGAAGATCAAGTTTTGGTGTTGGAACTTTTAGCTGTCAAATTTACAATGAATTATAGATGGAACTTGCATTCATATAGCACCTTTATCATATCCTTGGAATACCTGAAAATGCTTTGCAACCAATGAATTTTTTTTGAATTGCAGTCACTGTTATTGGGCAAATGCAGCAGCCAATTAGGACATGGCAAGGCCCTACATATACAACAGGAGTGAATGATCAGATAATCTGATTTTGGCACTGTCGGATGAGGGAGAAATGTTGGTGAGGATACCAAGAGGCCACTCTGCTTTTCAAGTAGTGCTATGGATCTTCCATGAGCAGGGTGATGGAACTTGGCTTAATGTTTCCTGTGAAAAGCAGCACCTTGGGACAATGTAGCACTCCCTCGGTAGTGCATTGAAGTGTTTGCCCATATTATGTACTCCAGACTCTAGTGGAGCTTGAAGCTGCAACCTTCTAACTGAGGAGGAAGGTTAAAGCACCGTTCTTTAACCTTAACATTATTTTTTGTGCCCATTTTAAAAGAAATATTATTATCCCAAAACGAGTGCTAATATATCTGATCAGGTTGAGAGGAGAGGGCTGGGTTGACATCAGTAGAGGTAACAAAGAACATGATGCCGTTGAATGAAGCGTTAGTGGGCTTGATCTAGTTGATGCTGTCCCACAAGTTGTATGGCAGCTGAGGCAGGAAGGCATATAAAAGGTCCACATGGCTCTTCTGTGTTCAAGGTGATTATCAAAAATTATTCTGCTTGAGATCATTTAATTTAACACAATTTGTGCTGAACTAGTAAGATCTCTGATGTAACTCCTTTCACGGCAGTGAGTGGGGACACTTGCCTCTGAATGTGCAGCTTTATAAATGCTAGTAAATTGCCTGTGAAATAGCCTCTGGCCAGTTGATGATTTTTAACGTGAACAAGGTGGTGGAAGAGTTTGAAGAGTGTCACATTTAATCTGCTATATGGAGAACTGCAGTGACAAGGGTCCATTTGATCTAACCCTTCCAGAACAATAACCTCATCTCTTCCCATTACAACTTAACATCCACTGGCACAAGCAAGTAGGCAAGACCTAGAAGACCCTGACAGTGCAGCACTCCTTCAGTACTGCAGTGGAGTGTCACCCTAGGTTGCTAATCCAGTGGTGTGAGACTTGAATCCATAATCGTCTGACCTAGAGAAAAAACGGAGCCAAAATTTCCTTCATTGACCCAGGCAAATAAACAGATTTAATCGGTGTCTGCATTTCTAACATTGTTCATCTCTTGTCTTTTCTGTTCTCAGGAGCTTTTGGGACACTCGGAGTGGGTGGTGGGTTTGCACTTGGAGCCAAGCTTTGCAGACCCGAGTCACAGGTCAGTTCATTCTACCTTGCTTTCTCACAGGAGCTATGAGCAGAAAGCGGGCTGCTCTAGCCTGTGAATGTATACTGAGCAGGCACCTTTTAGAAAGAAGACTTCATCAAATCATTTAAATGTCTTATTAAAATTTTTGGTTGACTTGAAAGACCCTGTGTGAAAGAAATCCAGCCCGACAAAGTCTTGATTCATTGGTGCCATGTTAATACGGTGTGTCTGCTTCTGGCCTTTACCTCTGGGGTCTGGGTTCACATCTAGCCCCGACTGTTGAAGTGAGGCTTTGCTGAATGTAGAGATTTCAGCAGTGGGATGAAATACATGTCCCAGGCACTTAACTCTTGCAAAGCCCTGGTTCTTTGCTGTTGTCCTGTGATGTGATTGAGCCAGTCTTAACCGAGTTACTAGTGAACCTATAGCATTAAGCTGCTTCCAGGTTGGCAAGTTCATTCAGTGCTGGGTCCATTTAAGGCACATTGGTCCAGAATTTTCACAGAACCTAATGCGAGTTCACTGCGTTATTAGTGCATAAGAAAGATCCAGCAATTTATGGCAAAGAAGAGATATGAACATACGAATTCGGAGCAGGAGTAGGCTACTCGGCCCTTCGAGCCTGCTCTGCCATTCAATAAGTTCATGGCCGAACTGATTACTCCACATTTCCACCTACCCCCGATAACCTTCCACCCCTTGCTTATCAAGAATCTATCTACCTCTGCCTTAAAAATATTCAAAGACTCTGCTTGCACCACCTTCTGAGGAAGAGAGTTCCAAAGACTCACGACCCTCTGAGAGAAAAAATATTTCTCCTTATCTCTGTCTTAAATGGGCGACCCCTTATTTTTAAACAGTGACCACGAGTTCTAGATTCTCCCACAAGGGGAAACATCCTTTCCACATCCACTCTGTCAAGACCCCTCAGGATCTTATGTTTCAATCAAGTCGCCGCTTATTCATCCTAATTCCAGCGGATACCAGCCTTGCCTGTCTAACCTTTCCTCGTAAGACAGCCTGCCCATTCCAGGTATTAGTCTAGTAAACCTCTGTACTGCTGCCAACGCATTTACATCCTTCCTTAAATAAGGAGAGCGGTACTGTACATAGTACTGCAATACTCTGTATAGCTGAAGCATAACTTCCCTACTTTTGTATTCCATTCCCCTCGCAATAAATGATAACAGTCTATTAGCTTTCCTAATTACGTGCTGTACTTGCCTACTGACCTTTTGGAATTCATGCACTAGGAAGCTGTGCAATCTCTCACCATTTAGATAATATGCTTCTTTTGTATTCTTTCTGCCAAAGTGGACAATTTCATACTTTCCCGCATTATACTCCATTTGCCAGGTCTTTGCCCACTCAGTTAACCTATCTATATCCCTTTGTAGCCCCCTTATGTCCTCTTCACAAGTTACTTTCCTACCTGTTTTTGTGTCATCAGCAAATTTAGCAACCATACCTTTGGTCCCTTCATCTAAGTCATTTAAATAAATTGTAAAATGTTGAGGCCCCAGCACGGATCCCTGTGGCACACCACTCATTTATCTTACCAACCAGAAAATTACCCATTTATGCCTACTCTCTATTTCCTGTTAGCGAGCCAATCTTTTATCCATGCCAATATGTTACCCCCTACACCATGAGCTTTTATTTTGTGCAATAGCCTTTGTTGTGGCACCTTATCAAATGCCTTCTGGAAATCTAACTACAATACATCCACTGGTTCCCCTTTATCCACAGCACATGTAACTCCCTCAAAGAATTCCAATAAATTGGTTAAACATGATTTCCCTTTCACAAAACCATCTTGACTCTGCCTGATTACACACCCTGCTATAACGTCTTTAATAATAGCTTCTAACATTTTCCCTAAGGCAGATGTTAAGGTAACTGGCCTGTAGTTTCCTGCTTTCTGTCTCCCCTCCCTTTTTTGAATAAAGGAGTTACATTCGCTATTTTCCAATCTAACGATCCTTCCCTGAATCTAGGGAATTTTGGAAAATTTAAAACTAACGCATCAACTATCTCACTAGCTACTTTTAACACCGTAGGATGAAGTCCATCAGGACCCAGGGACTTGTCTGCCCACAGGTTCAATACCACTTCCCTGGTGATAGTAATTTTCTTGAGTTTCTCCCTCCCTTCCATTTCCTGACTTGAAGCTAATACTGGGATGTTACTTGTATCCTCTATAGTGAAGACTGATGCAAAATATTTGTTCAATTCATCTGCCATCTCCTTATTATCCATTATTAATTCCCCAGACTTACTTTCTATAGGACTAATGCTCACTTTGTTAATTCTTTTTAAAATATCTATATAAACTCTTACTATCTGTCTTTATATTTCTAGCTAGCTTTCTATTGTACTCTAATTTTACCTTCCTTATCAATCTTTTAGTCCTTTTTTTCTGTTTTTTATATTCTGTCCAATCTTCTGACTTGCTTCCTACCTTTGTGCAAGTATAGGCTTTTTCTTTATGTTTGATACTATCTTTAACTGTTTTAGTTAACCATGGATGGCGGGTCCCACCCTTGGAATTTTTCTTTCTCGTTGAAATGTATCTATTCTGTACATTCTGAAATATCCCTTTAAATGTCTGCCACTGCATCTCTATTGACCTATCCCTTAACCGGATTTGCCAGTTCACTTTAGCTAGCTCTGCTTTCATGCCCTCATAATTGCCGTTATTTAAGTTTAAAATACTAGTCTTGGACCCACTCTTCTCTCCCTCAAATTGAATGTAAAATTTAATCATATTATGATTGCTGCTAACTAGGGGCACCTTAACATTAATTAATCCTATCTTGCTGCACAATACCAGGTCTAGTATAGCCTGCTCTCTGGTTGGCTCCAGAACATATTGTTCCAAAAAATTATCCCGAAAACATTCTATGTACTCCTCATCTAGGCTACCTCTGCCTATCTGATTTTTCCAGTCTATATGTAGGTTAAAATCCCCCATAATTATCGCTGTAGCTTTCTGACAAGCTGCCATTATTTCTTCCTTTATACCCCATCTAACAGTGTGGTTAATGTTAGGTGGCCTGTATACCACTCTCACAAGTGATACCACGTGAGTTACGAATCACCACAAATTGCTGGAGGATTTGCACCACTCAACAGGAGCTCTCTATCAACTTTCCTGTGTTTCAAGAAACTGCTGCGCTTGTCTCATAATTATGAATTAAACTGTCTGCTATTTCATAGTGTAAGGGTCCTGTTAATGAGGTGACTTTTAGTCCTGATGAAATTTAACCTCTCCAGCCCAGAAAGTGAACAGTGGGGCTCACTCTTGCAAATAGCAATTTGTTCCAAGAGGTTTCTTAATTTCAAATTTTTTCTTGCATTTCCTTTGCCATTCTCTCTCATATCCAATCCTCCTTTTGCTCTGTTAATTTCACTTTCTGAACCTGATTCGACTCAAATTCACCCTATTTCCTTCAGCTGCTGAATGCTGGACTGTTGGTTGTGCTGCTTAGCAAGGATGCAGATGTCACTTACCATGGCTTTAGCAGCTTGCAATTCCAGCAATTTGTGGCACAATTAATTGGAGCTCAAGGCTGACGGTGGGGGGGGGGTGGGGTGGGTGAGGGAGGGGAAAGAAATCCAACACGCACTGTGTTAACTATGAGATGGCTACTTAAGCAATTCTGGGCCATTGGTAGGGTATAGGGAACTTCATTGTGTGCACATCTGACCTCTTGTTTCTGGCTTGAGATTGCTGGGTACTAGTGCCCTAAGTGGAAGATTGTTGTATTCCCAGCACTTGCTTAAGTCCCAAATATTGGTCATGAATTAAAAAATGTAGACCCTCTTTTTCTTTTTAAATGAAGTGTTTGTTTTTACTGTTCCCTGCACCCTGAGGATTGACGTCATTGTGCTGTTGTACAGCGATTAGAGTCGGTGTGCTTTATTTTGTGTCTAGGTTTGGATTGTTTATGGAGATGGCTCTCTTGGTTACAGCATTGCCGAATTTGACACTTTCAAACGTCACAAGGTACGTGTCATACTGCCACTGTTATTAAATGGCATTTGTTATAAAGCGTAGCTACCTGACCCGAACCCAACCAGATCGAACAACATGTGTCGGATTGAGGTCGGGTCTCTCTTCCGGGTCCAGCATTCGGGCTCAGGACGGGTTGGGCTGGACATGGACAGTGCTGCCTTGCTCCGGGAAGTAATCTTCAAATGAACATTCAGGATGTCGAGGCGGAAACGTGCAGTCTGGACTCCGCACTCTGCAGTAAAGCCCGTCTACCCGACCAAACCTGACTACATGTGTCGGGGTTGGGTCGGGCGTTTAAAAAAAATTAAAGGATTCGGGCCGAGTTCGGGTTGGCTGTTGTCGGGTCGGGTTTTAATTTTATACCCGAGCCAGGCTTTAATTTGTAACTGTTTCAGTCATTTCTTCTAACTGTTGGCTGTCGTGGAAGGTGCAAACTGCAGCAGGGGGATGTCTCAGCAGTCTGCTGACATCTTCATAGGGCGGTAATTGGTATATTCAAACTATCCTGACTCTGTCATTTTGCAAGCTACCCCTTTCCAGCATTTCTTTTCTAGTGAGTGTCAATTTTTTTTTTGTCTGACAATGCTCCTGTGAATGCTGTTGGACATTTTACTAATGCACTGTATAAATGCAAGTTTTTTTTTTTTGTGGCTCTACCCTTGTGGACACCCCAGACCCTTCCGTTTCATGCCTCCAAACAAGTGTGTAGCTGAGATCATTAACTCACTGTGTGTGGAGTCATGGATATGGACTAGCCAGTGTAGAGGGTGCTTTAATTTGCTCATGTAATTTAGAAATAAAGGAACTTGTTTTGACATCTCTCTAATCAGTAGGAGTTAATCTTCTCATTAAAGGAGCAAAGTGTGATATATTCGGATAGCTGATGCTGCCCTGTTACTGACTGTACCTCTATTGATATTAATCCTGCTCCCTCACAGTATCACTCAGTAATGCTTTCCCAGCACCCTGTTACTGACTGTATCTCCTTTTTTATTCATTCACAGTATGTGGTGTCGCTGGTAAAGCCGGCATTTATTGTCCATCCCTCACTGCCCTTGAGAAGGTGATGATCCACCTTCTTGAATACAACTGAGTGTTTTGCTAGGACCCCCAGAATAATTAGATAGTTAACTTTTTCGATCAGGTCTGAAAGAGCAGTTTGCTATGATACAAGTACCAGAAGGCATAATATCTACATTGTGTGTGTGCATTTACATTTATTTTCCTTTCGTTATTAATCTATGTTCTTTCAGACTCCTGTAATCGCCTTGGTTGGCAATGATGCCGGCTGGAGCCAGATTTCCAGAGAACAGGTTCCATTGCTGGGCAGCAATGTGGCCTGTGGCCTGGCATACACAGGTAAGTGGCTGGCTTTTCAACTGTGCTAATACAGAACTAAGAAATTTACATTTTCTGCCTTTATAAGCTTGCCACTGCCCCCTCCCTTCTTGCTGATTAGTGTATCGATGGTGAGTAGGGGAATGGAAGAGAGGCAGAGTGCAATTATTATTGATGCTTAACTGTACGTGAAAGGCAAATGGCTCTTTAATAGTTTTCAAGCCATTTGTTTGCTTTCTCTGAGCTGGATTTACAAACCAGCCTGTAAAACTGATGTGCAGGTGCAATTGGCTTAGAATGTAAAGTGAAAAACATGCCTGTGCCTTTTATCTTTGCTCCTTTTTTAAGGCACTCACTGTACTGGGATCCAGTTCCATAGATGATGGCCACCAGCTTGGTTCTTGCCCAAATGCCCATTCTCTGCATGTGAGTTTAGACAGTGTCTGCAGCCTGTTATACTGTGGAGGTTATTGCAACTTAGCTTGCTTCTCTCTGGTTCTTCCAATGCATGCTTGCTCACCCAAGCAGAACTGAGTGGACAGCTGTCAGCAGTAGGAATCTTGGCTGTGTTTTGAGTTTGGACAATTCTGGCCAGTTGTAGCAGCCGTACATCATCACAATGGTGGCGGCGGGGGGGAGGTTCATGTCACCTAAATTGGGAGTAGAACCTGGACTCTGTTCCACATCATATGACACATTTACAAGCTGAGCCATGGGAAGGTGAGAGCCATTGAGAATGAACGATGCAGAATGATCACTCCAATGTGTTCGGTTAACTTGGAAATCACTAGTTTTCACTTAACTTCTGTTTAAGAACTGCTGCTAATGTCCAAGTAAAGGGAAGGAAATCATGAAAGAATAGGTCACAGTTTAGGCACTAGTAGTTTAGATTGAAGGTGGTTAACATGGCCTCTGTGGCCCTCCCAGTGGTGTCAAGGTTCTCACGCATAGGGTGAGGGAATATTGGCGAGTGTAAGGCCCAAACCTCTTGCCATACATTTCCAGACCGTGACGGCAGCATAGATAGAGACTTGAGCCTTGCCCTCCTGCCTTTAACCACAGTTACTGAAGCACTGTGCAGACTTGAAAGGAGTAATGATCTTTATATATCTTTTCTCCACAGATTACCATACAGTTGCTGAGGGATATGGCGGTAAAGGCTTTTTACTGAACCGGGACAATGAAGATCAAATGGATGATATTATAAGGGCCGCTCAGGAGGAGTGTAGGAATGGGAATCCGACCCTCATAAATGTCCTGATAGGAAAATCAAACTTCAGGGAAGGTTCCATCTCTGTGTAATTACAGCTTCTGTACGGATCATGGATTTGATGTTTTGTGTGTGCCTTGCCTCATTATATTCTTGCCCTAGCAACATCGATAGAAAACAGAGCAGTAAAAGATTGTATCAAATCATGCAATAACATTGGATGCACAGAAAATATTTGATGCACAAGGTACCAAATCAAAGATTAATTTACACTAATGACCACAGGCATTTTGATTTGATTTGATTTTTAAAAAGAAAAATCAGTGTAAATGTTATGAATTTTTAGATTGATCCCTGTGTTAAGTTTGATGCATTCCTGATAGTTGTACACCTTGGAATCTTGCGCATCACTGGTTAATAGTGGTATCTGTTATACAGCCTGGAGGCCACTTAAGCAATCTTCCCTTTGTCTGAGGAGCCTGGAAGACTTGCTGCTGGATGTACCTCTGTGGGCTGCCTGGCTGTAGTGTGCAGACTGAGTTGGAACATGGTGTTGTTCCCCTCTTCAGCAAAAGAAAGCACCGACATGTTATCTGGAGGTGAGGTGATCCCTACACAATGAACTGAAGGAGCTGGTTAAATAGAGCCAAGGGCCTTTCTTAGTTTTTCTTTATCCCTTTTACTTGGTAAGTGCCAGGCCTCCATTGCCATGGTGACATGATTGAATCCAGGAGCTGATCGTCGAATTGCAGGCACAGATCCCCATCCTATTTCTCTGTGGGACAGACTTTTGCAGTGACTTCTGAGGGAGGAAGCCATATGGTCCATTGCACTGTGCCAGACGTAACCCTTCAACTGAGGCTGTCCTGCTCTAATTCAGTGTCTCTGCACTTTGCCTCCATCCTGTTGTATTTTTACAATCCTTATCCAATTCCCTTTTTCAAATGAAATTTTGTTTCATGAACCACTTGTGGTAAAACAATTTCATGTTCTAATTGACTTCTCTTTGGAAAAATAATTCTTCCAACCTTTGCCTTTGTTCTTTTAGTGAAAACCCTGAGTCTGTAGGTCTTGTTGAGAATTTCCCAACCAGTTGAAACAATCTTTCACTTCTGGCCCTATCAAAATTCCTCATGATTTTGGGAAAAAAACCTTCATCAGATGCACTGGAACTGCTTTGATCCTCTATTCCTCTGGTAGCTTGAAAAGCAATTGGAAGCTATTCCATCAGGAAGGTTCTCAGTTAGCAATGGTTCAAAAGATGCTGAATGGCTTCCAGCCTCTTCACAGTCCTGCATCAGGCTATCCTTTACCTTCCATTTATGTAACCGGTGGTGCTGCACCTGTGAAGTTCTGATGCAGTTGGCAGCGACCAATATCTTGCATGCTGTGGAGAAGGTGGGCGGTTGTTTGTGATCAGATCTTATTCTTGACCCCACTGCTTTCCCACATCTTCCGTTACATGTCTTTGGCTGAAAGTTCCAAGATTTTGAGACCGTTTGGCTGCTAATCCAGACGATGTTCCTGGACTTAAGATAGCATATCAGGAACTTCTGGAGATGATCATTAACAGGCAGGTCTGAGTTTGTAGGGGTGTGGTTGTGCTCTCTGATAATTGCTGCTTCTGTTACAAGAGATCGTGGCAAGATATGAGAGGACAAGGAACCAAGCTGTTGGTGCTGGCTTCAGTGCTCCTGTGATGATTCTCTGCAATGGTCTGTTGCGCATCAGTTGGATTTATATATGCACTTCCTGCCCATAACTAATGTCCACTATTCAGCTTTTGAGAAAACAAGGGCCAAGATGCTCTTCAGCTGGTCCCAGCTAATTTGTGGATTAAATTGACCCTGGTCTTCCTCTTGGCTGCTGATATTGATAGTATGGTGACCTTCACATGGTCTTCTCTGTTCCAGACACAACCAAAGCCATCAACAAGGTAACCAAACTCCAGTTGGCGGTCTCCCCATCCAAAAAGGCTACACATTTGGCATTCCTTTCATCCAGTGAAAAGAGCTCAGATTTCCACCCTATATAACTATCATCACTTATTCCTGGTGGCATAGTCATGAATCTTCAGTCTTTATTAATCTAATCTGCTTATGGGGTGTTCAGAACTGTATGCAATGCTCCAATTGTGGCCAAACCAAAGTCTTGTAATAAATCAACATTACCTCCTTGCTTTCAGGTTTGTTGCTCCTTGTTCAAAGCCCAGAATCCCTTTTGTCTTTTTATGATCCGCACTTAAGATCTCTATCTGAACCATAGGTCTCTCAGTTCCTCCCACTCTGTTAAGCTTACCATTTATGGTACACTTCCTTTCTAGGTTCTTTCCCCCAAAAGTAAGATGACTTGATATTTCTCTACATTGATCTACATCTGCTAAACCAACCCACGTCATGCTGAAGCCTGAGCATTCTGCCTCACAGTTTGCTATACCCACTAATTTAGTACAGTTCTACCTACTTGTTTCAGTGTGTTGGGGACTATTTTAATTTTGTCAGCAATATGGAAATTCTTTTTATGTACATTTTATTTTGATTAATTTTTAACTATTTAAAATAAAAGTACTTTGAGTAGGCTGTTTCAAATGCAACACTTATTTTGATATTAGTACTAGTAGTTCATTGAAATAATTAGCTGCTCCATTTTTTTACGATAAATGTTTCTTTGTATGTCTTCAGACTCCTCGACTTGCAGGCGGCCATCTTGACTTTACTGAGACCATGATATTTTCATTTGTCACTGCTGCATTAAATGGATCTAGCACATTCACATTAACAGCAAGATTTCTGAACACTTCTTGTAAGTCATGAGCTTCATATAGAACCTTTATTCTTGGGGTTGTCTTTAGCATTGTTCGGCTGCGGAGCCATCAAAGTCGCCATCTTTTGGATCACAGTAGAAGCCACACAACAGTTTTGAATTGTTGTGTTTTCCCAATCCCCAGGCCTTCTTTGAATTGTGCATTGCCCCCAGTAGGTTTTATCTTCAACTCTTCCTTGTTAATGGCTGCCAACTTTTTGAGCCAAAGATTTTCAGCAGTACTTAAGATTTTGAATAATTCCTTGATCTCTTAGTTGAATTAAGGATGTGGCATTTGGAGGAAGAAAACCAGTTTAATGGCTCGAAGACCATGACATGAGGGCGTGCAGAGCAGTTACCAACTAATGATTCAACTTTCCAGCCAAGCATTGTCATCTTGCGATCCATCTAGTACAAATATCTAATGTCATCCAGATTTTGGCCTCAGTCAGCTGGTAGATGTTTCATGTTTTTTAAAACATTGCAGGTTTTTTGACTCTCTCCTATTACGAAAAGTTGTAGCTTATCTGTTCCCAGTCATGTTGGCAGTGACAAGAATCTGTTTAGCACTAGGGCACCTTGTAGGGTATTATCCAGAACAAGGCTGTCTCCTTCATGTTGTAGTCCAGCAGCATTTGGTGAAGAGCCTTCCACCCGTCAGTGGGACAAGTCAACAGTCTTTCACTTTATTGCAAGTTTTCATACAAACATCATAACAAGCTTTGAAGTGATGTAACCACCTGTTGCTGGAAGTGAAATTTTCCACACCTTGCTAACTGGCCTGGGGGACATTAGGAGTAGGAGGTAATTCAGCCTCTCGGCCCCGCTCCGCCATTCATTTAGATTGTGGCAGATCTCAACTCCATTTATCTGTATTAACTCCACTTCACTTGATATTCTTACCTGACAAAAATCTATTGATCTCAGTCTTGAAAGCTCAAATTGGTCCCTGGCATTCACAGCCTTAGGGGTGAGAGAATTCCAGATTTCTATTACCCTTTGTGTAAAAATGTGATTCCTGATTTTGTTCCTGAATGGCCAGGCTCTAATTTTAAGATTAGGTCACAATTGCCCCACCAGAGGAAATAGTTTCTGTGTATCTATAATATGTTGAAATGATTCGATAGAAAAGAAACACCTGTATCAGATTACCCCTCAATCTTGTATAATAAAAGCAAAATACTGCGGATGCTGGAAATCTGAAATAAAAACAAGAAATGCTGGAAATACTCAGCAGGTCTGTCAGCATCTGTGGAGAGAGAAGCAGAGTTAACGTTTCAGGTCGGTGACCCTTCATCAGTTCTCAGTTGCTTCTAATTGCGCAATATTTATCCCCTCGATTGTTGATTTCTGTATAGTTCCAATTTTAGTAGCCATCTTGTGTGAACTGTGATTGGCATTGGCAACATGGTTAAATTATAGGCGACAAACAGACATTTGGTGCTTGTTCACATGTAGCACCATTTGACATAACTGGTTAAAACAAGGCTGGCAATACTGTTGGGGACTTCAAATGTCGAATTAGCCATTTCAGCATTTACATTGACATGCAGCAAATCTTTGGTATTAGTGTGCCATGATGGGGTTAGGCCTTTTCCTATTATCGAAATAAATGAGATTTTAATGTAAATGGCTTTGAAGTAAGTGGGTAGAATTGTATCGGGAAACTTCAATACATCCCTCTACTGATTCTGAAATTAAGCTGTATTCAGGAAACCAATGTTGATGTCAAAGGTTTTGAAACTAGGCTGTTGAAATGGTCTACAAACACTTAAGCAAGTTCAAATGAAATTTCTTTGTTCTCATTTAATGCAGGTTGATAATTCTTCTAGAATAGTATAGGAATTTAATACAAATGTATTAAGTGCTTGTATTCTCTCATTAAAAAAAATCATAATTTTAAGGTTGGGTAGTTAAGTGGAGCTGAAGCAGCTGTAATAATGATAACTTTGCGCCTCAGTGTCTGTAGTACTCTTTGGAAGTGCATTAGTAGCATCTGGTGATTGCTCAGCAGTACCGCAGTAGCCTGTGTCTATATTTTACTTGATTGGATGCCTAGATTTCTTTCTAAAGTTGCAATGTCAGCGATCTATTGAGCAGTTGGCTAGATGGCTAAATAATTTTCTATGCTGCTACAACTCGACTGAGAACATGAACGTTGAACCAGATGATCTTTCTGCTAGAGTTAAACCTTTGTCTTTACAACAGCACAAACACAAAATACCGCAGATGTTGTTAATCTAAAATGAAAACAGAAAACAGGGCAGCACAGTGACGCAGTGGTTAGCACCGCAGTCTCACAGCTCCAGCGACCCGTGTTCAATTCTGGGTACTGCCTGTGTGGAGTTTGCAAGTTCTCCCTGTGTCTGCGTGGGTTTTCTCTGGGTGCTCTGGTTTCCTGCCACATGCCAAAGACTTGCAGGTTGATAGGTTAATTGGCCATTATAAATTGCCCCTAGTATAGGTAGGTGGTAGGGAAATATAGGGACAGGTGGGGATGTGGTAGGAATATGGAATTAGTGTAGGGTTAGTATAAATGGGTGGTTGATGGTCGGCACAGACTCGGTGGGCCGAAGGGCCTGTTTCAGTGCTGTATCTCTAAACTAAACTAAACTAAACAAAATGCTGGAAATACTCAGCAGGTCAGGCAGCATCTATGGAGAGAGAAACAGTTCACATTTCAGGTCCATGTAACCTTTCATCATGGAAGATGGAGATTGCTTTTTAACCTCTATTCAATTGACTAGAACACTAAGGGAGTTTTAAAAAAAAAAAGTTTTTGAAATAAAGGAAATATTAAGTTTAATTTCAATAATGGGAAATTGTTGACTGGGTTAAGTTCTACCTCCATTTAAATGCTGTGTTTTTATACTGTACCTTTACTGTGTGTTAAAATATTAAATGATTTATTTCAACCGTGTAACTCGTGTTTTTAACTCCTGTCCTAATGACAGAATATCATGCCTTCATTACCATAGCTGAATCTCCCAACAACAACATCCTGTGGGTTACCATTGACCAGAAACTTAATTGGACCAGCCATACAAACATTGGTTACAAGAGCTGGTCAGAGGCTGGGAATTCTGCGGATTCACCTCCTGACTCCCCAAAGCGTGTCCAGCAACTACAAGGAACAAGTCAGGAGTGTGATGGAATACTCTCCACTTACTTGGATGAGCACAGCTTCAACACTCAAAAAGCTCAACACCATCAAGCTCAAAGCAACCCACTTAATCAGCACCCCATCCATCACCTTAAACAGTTACTCCCTCCACCACCGACGCATATGGGGTGTGAGCATGCTGGCAAGGCCAGCATTTATTCCCCATCACTAATTGCTCTTGGAAAAGGTTTTGGTGAGTCACCCGTCTTGAACCGCTGCGGTCCGTGTGGTGTAGGTATCCCCAAAGTGCTGTTGGGAACGGAGTTCCAGGATTTTGACCTAGCAACGGTGAAGGAATAGCGATATAGTCTCAAGTCAGGATGTGTTAATTGGATATTAATCATGTTTAATTGTATATAGCTGGTGGGCATTAAGTGGGGTTTCACTTGAGCACAAATAAAGAGACACTTATTGAAACTGTGGGGTTGTTGAGTTAGGAGGTGTATGCTTGTAATGTTTAAATATAAGACTGAATAAAAATTGATTCCCGTACTATCCTTGACTAACTGGCTATCTGAGTTATAACAGGATGGTGTGTGGCTTGGAGGAGAACTTGCAGGTAGTGGCGTTCTAATACCTCTGCTGCCCTTGTTCTTTTAGGTAGTAGAAGTCGTGGGTTTAGAAGGTGCTGTCGGAGGAGCCTTGATGAGTTGTTTAGCATATCTTGTACATGGTGCAGGCTGCTGTCACTATGTGTCGGTGGTGGCAGGAGTAACTAAGGTGATAGATGGGGTGCTGATTAAGTGGGTTGCTTTGTCCTTGATGGTGTCAAGCTTTTTGAGTGTTGAAGCTGTACTCATCCAAGCAAGTGAAGAGTATTCCATCACATTCCTGACATGTTCCTTGTAGATGGTGGACACGCTTTGGGGAGTCAGGAGATGCGTCACTCATGGTAGAATTCCCAGCCTGTGACTGGCTCTTGTAGCCACAGTATTTATATGGCTGGTCCAATTAAGTTTCTGGTCAGTAGTAACCCCCAGGTTGTTGGTGAGAGATTCAGCTATGGTAATGCTGTTGAACAGCAAGGGAAGATGGTTAGATTCTCTCTTATTGGAGTTGGGCATTACCTGGCACTTATGTGGTGCAAATGTTACTTGCCATTTATCGGTCCAGCTTGAATGTTGTCCAGGTCTTGCTGTTTCAGTGTCTGAGGAGTTGCAAATGGTAGTGAGTGTTGTGCAATCATTAGTGAACATCCCCAGTTCTGACTTTACGATGGAAGGAAGGAAGATTGTTGATTAAGCAGCTGAAGATGTTTGGGCCTAGGACACAACCCTGAGGAACTCCTGCAGCGATGTTCCTGGGCTGAGATGATTGTCCTCCAACAAGCACGACCATCTTCCTTTGTGCTAGGTATGACTCCAGCCAGTGAGGTCTTTCCCCCGAATCCCATTGACTTCAGTTTTGCCGGACTCCTTGATACCGCACTCAGTCAAATGCTGCCTTGATGTCCAGGGCAGTCACTCTCTCCTCCTCTGGAATTCAGCACTTTTGTCCATGTTTGGGCTAAGGCTGTAATGAGATCTGGAACCGACTGTCCCTGGCGGAACTTGAGCTGAACATCTGTGGGCAGGTTATTGCTGAGTAAGTGCTTCTTCCTAGGACTGTTGATGACACCTTCCATCACTTTGCTGATAATTGAGAGTAGACTGATGGGGCAGTAATTGGCCAGATTGGATTTGTCCTGTCTGTGGACAGGACTTCCTGGGCAATTTTCCACATTTTGGGCAGATGCCAATGTTGTAGCTGTACTGGTTAGCTTGGCTAGGGATATATCTAGTTCTGGAGCACAAGTCTTCAGAACTACAGCCGGGATGTTGTCAGGGCCCAGAGCCTCAGCTGTGTCCAGTGTGTTCGGCAGTTTCTTGATATCATGTGGAGTGAATTAAATTGGCTGAAGACTGGAATCTCTGATGGTGGGGCCCTCAGGAGGAGGCTGAGATGGATCATCCACTCGGCGCTTCTGGCTGAAGATGGTTGCAAATGCTTCAGCCTTGTCTTTTGCACTGATATGTTGGGGTCTGTCACCAGTGAGGATGGAGATGTTTGTGGAACCTCTTCTTTGGTTAGCTGTTTAATTGTCACCAACACGACTGCAGAGTTCTGATCTGACCCGTTGGTTGTGGGATTGCTTTACTCTGTCTGTCTTATAACTTTGCAGCATCCCTCCCTCCACTTTCATTTTCAGCTATTTGGTTTTTGCTTGGGTTTTGGCTGTTTGGTTAGTTAAGTGGAGGCATTGCCATTGCTTTGTTATAGTGCGGCTCAGTTGGTAGCACTTGAATCTTAGTCTGAAAGTTGTGGATTCAAGCCCCACTGCAAGACTTGAGCCCTTAATGTAGGCCATTGTTGTCCAGTGACTATACATGGCTAAATGGGAATCCAGATGTGGCTAATTGTATTTCTGATTTGTAAATAAATGAGTAATAGACACCATCACTGGCCAAATGATCTCAATGCTTGTATTCGCATGCTCCAACTAACATCAGGGAAACTATTGGAAAAGTTTCTGAGGGACAGGATTAATCTCCACTTGGAGAGGCAGGGATTAACCAGGGATAGTCAGCATGGCTTTGTCAGGGGGAGATCGTGTCTAACTAACTTGATTGAATTTTTCAAGGAGGTGACTAGATGTGTAGATGAGGGTAAAGCAGTTGATGTAGTCTACATGGACTTCAGTAAGGCTTTCGATAAGGTCCCGCATGGGAGATTAGTTAAGAAGGTAAGAGCCCATGGGATCCAGGACAATTTGGCAAATTGGATCCAAAATTGGCTTAGTGGCAGGAGGCAGAGGGTGATGGTCGAGGGTTGTTTTGCGAGTGGAAGCCTGTAACCAGTGGTGTACCACAGGGATCGGTGCTGGGACCCTTGCTGTTTGTAAATCATTAATGATTTAGACATGAATAAAGGAGGTATGATCAGTAAGTTCGCAGATGACACGAAAATTGGTGGTGTCATAAATAGTGAGGAGGAAAGCCTTAGATTACAGGACGATATAGATGGGCTGGTATGATGGGCGGAGCAGTGGCAAATGGAATTTAATCCTGAGAAGTGTGAGGTGATGCATTTTGGGAGGACTAACAAGGCGAGGGAATATACAATGGATGGTAGGACCCTAGGAAGTACTTGTCCATAGATCACTGAAGGCAGCAGCACAGGTAGATAAGGTGGTTAGGAAGGCATATGGGATACTTGCCTTTATTAGCCGAAGCATAGAATATAATAGCAGGGAGGTTATGATGGAGCTGTATAAAATGGTAGTTAGGCCACAGCTGGAGTACTGTGTACAGTTCTGGGCACCACACTATAGGAAGGATGTGATTGCCCTGGAGAGGGTGCAGAGGAGATTCACCAGGATGTTGCCTGGGCTGGAGCCTTTCAGCTGTGAAGAGAGACTAAAAAGGCTAGGGTTGTTTTCCTTAGAGCAGAGAAGGCTGAGGGGGGACATGATTGAGGTATACAAAATTATGAGGGGCATCGATATGTTAGTTAGGGAGAAACATTTTCCCTTCACAGAGGGGTCAATAACCAGGGGGCATAGATTTAAGGTAAGGGGCAGGAGGTACAGAGGTGATTTGAGGAAAAACTTCTTCACTCAGAGGTGGTTGCAATCTGGACCGCACTGCCTGAAGACATGGTAGAGGCAGGAACCTTCACAACATTTAAGAAGTATTTAGATGAGCACTTGAAATGCTGTAGCATACAAGGCTACGGGCCATGTGCTGGAAAATGGGATTAAAATAGTTTGGTGCTTGATGGCCGGCACAGACACGATGGGCCAAAGGGCCTGTTTCTGTGCTGCATAACTCTGACTATGATATTTGCATGCAAACTTTAACCTTTTTGTGTGTTTGTTGGTAAAATGGTAAGGTGAAAAGCAGTGTGTGCGAGCATTTTTTGGGGAGGGGATAAAATTCCTTGGTTTCTGATTGGTACACATTAAGTAAATATACATGTATATTTTCCTGTATTGAGTGTATTTGTTTCCAGACTGACAGTACTTCAATTTTTAAATTCTCATCCCTGTGTTCAAATCCCTCCATGGCCTCGCCATTCTCTACGTCTATCACCTCCTCCAGCCCCACAACCCTCCAAGCTCTGCACTCCGCCAATTCTGGCCCCTTGCGCATCCTTAATTTTTAGTTGCTCCAACATTAGTGGCCGTGCCTTCAGCTGCCTAGGCCCTAAGCTCTGGAATTCCCTCCCTAAACTTCTCTTGTCTCTCCACCCCTCTTTCCCCCTTTTAAGGTGGTGTTTAAAACCTACCTCTTTAAACCAAGCTTTTGATCCACTGTCCCTATTTAGAAACATAGAAAATAGGAGCAGGTGTAGGCCATTCGGCCCTTTGAGCCTGCACCGCCATTCAGTACAATTATGGCTGATTGTCCAAACTCAGTACCCTGTTCCCACTTTCTCCTCGTATCTCTTGATTCCTTTAGCTCTAAGAACTATATCTAACTCTTTCTTGAATATATTTAATGATTTGGCCTCAACTGCTTTCTGTGGTAGAGAATTCCACAGGTTCACCACTCTCTGGATGAAGACATCCCTCCTCATCTCAGTCCTAAAGGGCTTACCCCTTATCCTTAGATTGTGACCCTTGTCCTGGACTCCTTTGCCATCGGGAACATCCTTCCTGCCTCTAGTCTGTCCAGTCCTGTTAGACTTTTGGAGGTTTCTATGAGATCCCCTCTCATTCTTCTACACCCTAGCGAATACAAGCCTAATCGACCCAATCTCGCTTCATACGTCGGTCCTGCCAGCCCAGGAATTAGTCTGGTGAACCTTCTCTGCACTCCCTCCATAGCAAGAACATCCTTCCTCAGATAAGGAGACCAAAACTGCGCGCACTACTCCAGATGTGGTCTCACCAAGGCCTTGTATAATTGCAGCAAGACATCCTTGCTCCTGTACTCTAATCCTCTCGCTATGAAGGCCAAGATTTGCCGCCTTAACTGCCTGCTGCACCTGCATGCTTACTTTCAGCGACTGGTGCACAAGGACACCCAGGTCTCGCTGCACCTCCCTCTTTCCCAATCTATCGCCATTCAGATAATCTGCCTTCCTGTTTTTGCCACCAAAGTGGATAACCTCACATTTATCCACACTATACTGCATCTGCCATGTATTTGCCCACTCACTCAACCTGTCCAAATCACACTGGAGCTTCTCTGCATCCTCCTCACAGCTCACACTCCCACCCATCTTTGTGTCCCTCATCTATATCAATATATATTGTGAATAGCTGGGGTCCTAGCACTGATCCCTGCAGTACCCCACTAGTCACTGCCTGCCACTTGGAAAAAGACCCATTTATTCCGACTCTTTGTTTCCTGTCTGCCAACCAGTTCTCTATCCATGTCAGTACATTACCCCCAATTCCATTTGCTTTAATCTTGCACACTAATCTCTTATGTGGGACCTTATCGAAAGCCTTCTGAAAGTCCAAATACACCACATCCACTGGTTCTCCTTTATCTATTCGACTAGTTACATCCTCAAAAAATTCCAATAGATTTGTCAAACATAATTTCCCTTTTGTAAATCCATGTTGACTTTGTCCTATCATGTCATTGTTTATCTCCTTATTTGTTGAATTTTGTTTGATAATTGCTCTTGTGTACCACCTTGTGATGTTTTACTACGTTAAAGGTGCTATATAAATGCAAGATATTGTATTTAAGGAGTTTTTTTACTAAAATTAATGTATACAGCTAAAACAGTGTAGCCATAGCCAAACCCGTAGCTAGTTATTAATTCCATGCTGATACTACAGTGCAGTACTGAGAGGAATGCTGCATTGTCTGATGGTGCTGTCTGTTGGATCGGAAGTTAACTGAAGCACCATCTATCTGCTCAGGTATATGTAAACGATCGTATGATACAATGTGGGGAAGAGCAGGGGAACGCTCCTCAGGCAACATCAACACAGTTTACCCAGTCATTCATTTTTGTTGCTGTTTGCGGCATCTTGCTATATCAAATTCTTTTATTCATTCATGGGATGTGGGCGTCACTGGCTATGCCAGCATTTATTGCCCATTCCTAATTGTCCTTGAGAAGGTGGTGGTGAGCTGCCTTCTTGAACTGCTGCAGTCCATGTGAGGTAGGTACACCCACAGTGCTGTTAGGAAGGGAGTTCCAGGATTTTGACCCAGCGACATTGAAGGAACGGCGATATAATTCCAAGTCAGGATGGTGTGTGACTTGGACGGGAACTTCAATCTGCTGCTTTTGTCCTTCGAGTTGGTAGAGGTCACGGGTTTGGAAGGTGCAGTCCGTGTAGAAATGCAGCAAGACTTGGACAAAATCCAGGTTTGGGCTGATAAGTGGCAAGTAACATTTGCGCCACACAAGTGCCAGGCAATGACCATCTCCAACAAGAGAGAATCTAAATATCTCCCTTGACATTCAATGGCATTACCATTGCTGAATCCCCCACTATCAACATCCTAGGGGCTACCATTGACCAGAAACTGAACCGGAGTAGCCATATAAATACTGTAGCTACAAGAGCAGGTCAGAGGCTAGGAATCCTGTAGCAAGTAACTCACCTCCTGACTCCCCAAAGCCTGTCCACCATCTACAAGGCACAAGTCGGGAGTGTGATGGAATACTCTCCACTTGCCTGGATGGGTGCAGCTCCAACAACACTCAAGAAGCTTGACACCATCCAGAACAAAGCGGCCTGCTTGATTGGCACACCATCCACAAACATTCACTCCCTCCACCACCGACGCACAGTGGCAGCAGTGTGTACCATCTACAAGTTGCACTGCAGCAACGCACCAAGGCTCCTTCGACAGCACCTTCCAAACCCATGACCTGTACCACCTCGAAGGACAAGAGCAGCAGATGCATGGGAACATCACCACCTGCAAGTTCCCGTCCAAGTCACACACCATCCTGACTTGGAACTATATCACTGTTCCTTCACTGTCGCTGGGTCAAAATCCTGGAACTCCCTTCCTAACAACACTGTGGGTGTACCTACCTCACATGGACTGCAGCAGTTCAAGAAGGCAGCCCACCACCACCTTCTCGAGGGCAATTGGGGATGGGCAATAAATTCTGGCATAGCCAGTGACGCCCACATCCCATGAATTAAAAAAAAAATTGGCTCCTGTAATTTTACTTGACAAATGTGATTCATTGGCTCTGAACTATTTTGGTGTGTCCTGATGATGTGAAAAGTACTGCTTCAATGCAAGTTCTTGTTCGTGTAAGATTCTGAATCTGGTAATACTGACTTGCCCAAGAACATCATTGTTATGTTTGAGGAAAATTTTCAGCATCAGTCCTATGGCTTCCCTCAGGAGGTTAGCATACAGTTTAATCAACAGCTTTCGTTCCTTTTCTCTGGTGTTTAACTAAAGAGGGGAGTTGAGGAACAATGTTTATAGAGGGTGGTTGGAGTCTGGAACACACTGCCTGAAGGGGTGGTAGAGGCAGGAACACTCATGACATTTAAGAAGTATTTAGATGAGCACTTGAAACGCCATAGCATTCAAGGCTACGGGCCAAGTGCGGGGAAATGGGATTAGTTTGGACGGGTGCTTGATGGTCAGCACAGGCGCGTTGGGCCAAAGGGCCTGTTTCTGTGCTGTAAAACTCTATGACTCTATAAACTGGTACCTCTGGCAGTGGATGGTATCTCTGCAACCATTGTTCATTGAAGGGTGTCACTTGCTGCCTAAACTGCAGTTCATGAGATGTCCACAAGAGGTCCTGATTGTGTACACAACTGCAGATACACAGGGACATGTGATACACAATATCGCTGTGGACAAGCTGCAGCCTGTTAGAAGGTTCTGGCTGCTATGCATTATATTACATACAGGTAATGCATGCCACAAGCTCCAATGCATTGCATGCAGGCTAGCACATGATATACTGTGTATCATACCTGGGAGACCGCATGTCACTTTTGTAGCACTGTTGGTTTCAGGTGGCTCAAATTGTAAGAGTTGAACTATTTTTATGCGCATTGTCTCTATCCCACTAATACTTATTGTAGTTTTACTTTAGTTATCTGATGGAAACAAAACTAGGGGTAGTTTTGTGCCAGGGGCGTTTTATAAAAATTGGGCAGCGTGTGTAACAAGCGGACAATCGAATCTCACCCGCTTTATACCATCGCCAAGAGTGAAAGTGAGGCAGTAAGGTGGGTGAACTTAGAGAACCAGAATACAGGACATACCCACACCCCAGTTCCCACCTTACAGTACAATTCCACATTCCTTATTACGTATGGAACGCTAGTAGTTTACAACCTGATCCAAGGCTTGATACTCTTTTCTACTGCATGACAAAGTAACTGAGGTACATGGTTTATCCAGTAAACCACAATACAGGGCCAATGGTACTTCATTTCACCACTGGAATTGCTGCATTCTCCTGGAATTTGGGCAGGTAGGGCTGCACGCTAGAGGGGAACGAGAGCTTGCTCGTGTGAATGTCCTGTTCTAATGCACTGCTGGCTGGCCTCCCACGCTTTATTCTCCATAAACTTAAGGTCATCCAAAACTCTGCTGCCTGTATCCTAACTTGCACCAAATTCCATTCATCCATCACTCCTGTGCTCACTGATCCACACTGGCTCCTTGTTTTCAGATCTCTTCATGACCTCACCATGCCCTATCCTGTAATCTCCTCCAGCCCCACAACCTTCCGAGATATCTGCACTCCTCAAATTCTGGCCTCTTGAGTATCTCTGATTTTAATCACTCCACTGTTATCGGGCATGCCTTCAACTGCCTGGGACTTGAGGTCTGGAATTCCATCCCTAAACCTCTCCACCTCTCTACCTCTGTTTTAAGGCGTTCCTTAAAACCTCCCTCTTTGACCAAGATTTTGAATTTGGCCTAATATCTATGTGGCATGCTAAATAGTTACGCGACCCCCGAGCAGTCTGCGTCCGACATCTTGGAGGGACAAGTGGCGTACGGCCACACGAGATTGTTTTGTGTCAAGTTTTGTTTGATATCGTTCCTGTGAAGTGGCTTGGGACGTTTCACTATGATAACGATGCTATATAAATGCAATTTGCTGTTGGAGCTTGTGAAATGAACAATCATTCTCCAAGGCAGGAATTGGTGTTCATTCACAGTGAAATCAGCTCTGTGTATCCAGACCAGTGTGTGCACTGCCTGAAAGCATGGTGGAAGCAGAATTAATAGTAACTTACTGAAAGGAATTGGAGAAATATTTGAATAGGGAAAAATCTGCAGGGCTGTGGGGGAAGAGTGGGGGACTAATTCTTTCAAACAGCTGGGGCAGGTACGATGGGTTGAAATGGCCTTTTTCTGTGTTGGAAGAAAATACTATGATTCTATCTTTGTCCAGTTACAAACCCAGTTCACTTTTTCTTTATCATCTTTTAAAATCAATTTTTATTGAGTGTTTGGTGATTTGGTTCATAAAAACAATTTCTTCCTGCATTTGAGAGGGAAAAATTAAATTGTCATTTGTTTCCTTACCAAAAATTAGGTGCCGTAATATATCTGTGTATCCATGGTCACAATGCTGGTTGGAGAGATTTGACATGATGATAGCTATGTAATTAAAGCGAATGGACTCCCAGTCTATAACGATCAAGATATTCTGCTCATTGTCCATCCATTTTAGCATCAGCCATTTCATAATTCTGGCAGGCTGTAAATATGTTTGTGCGTCATGATGCTGTGCTGGTGCTGTCCTACTTTAGAATTAATTTCAGCAAGCAACACAGCCGATTGCCAAACTCTATCAATCTATTTTACTCCTAACGTAGCTTGATATTTTGTGATCACATAAACTTGCATTAAACTGCCATTAAGACTGTTGGTGAATTAGTGTGTGCGCTGTCATTCAGTTAAACTATGCCTAGTGAATGAATCTCTTTCTGGTTTACTGGAAGTTTTAGTAATGCTGAAAATAAACATTGATTCTTAGTTTTTTTGCTCAGGTTTTTTGGGGGTTCTAATTTTTCTCCTCCTGATTTTTTTCCTGGTTTTTGACACTAAAACTAAATACTAAAGAAAAGCACCCCCCAAAAATCCTGGTATTAAACGGATAAAATACTGACTTTACGTCATCGCAGATAAAATACCAGTGAGTACACCCCCATAGCCAGCTGGTGGCAGCATAGCCCACGTTATATTTACATCAAGCAGCAGGATGCAGTGAATCACACACTGACAGTGATGGGTGCACTGAGGGTTTCCACAGACTGTTTGTGGTTGTGTTGGATAAACCCACTGTATTCCAATAGCAACATGTTTTCTGATTAGTCTGCCTTTCCCTATAACAGCCCAGCACCATCGCTTTGCAGTCAGAAGGTTGTCAGTTCAAACCCCACATCAAAGACGTGAGCACGTAATCCAGGCTGAAAGCACCCAACGCAGTACTGAGGGAGTGCTGCACTGTTGGACATGCTGGCTTCCAAATGAAACGTTAAACCGAGGCCCCGTCTGCCCTTTCAGATGGATGTAAAAGACTCCACAGCACTATTCGAAGAAAGAGCAGGAAAGTTCTTTTGATATCCCTCACCCAACATGACTACAACAGATTATCTGATTGCTATCTCCTTGTAGGTCCCAAACCCACACACAAGTGTGTCACCACTGCTGGTGGGATGAAGGAAGTTAACCAGTTTACAGGGGTGTTCAGCTAGAGTGGTAGATCTGAGAATCACCTCTTCACCTTTCTAAATGTAGCAGTTGCTGGGGAACTGTGAAACAAACGCAGCTTAAAAACTCCTCTAACACTTGGCTCGGTTAGTATTACTGCAAACTCAGAGTCAGAACATTGTGGGCTCTAAGTCTCTCTCCAGGAACTTGAGCATAAAATCCTGGCTGACACTCCAGTGCAGTACTGAGAGACTGCTGCACTGTTAAAGAAGCTGTCCATTGGAAACCCATCTGCCTGTTATCCTGGTTCTTGTCATGATTAAGCACCCCAAGGCACTAATTTGTAGAAGAGCAGGGGATTTCTACCCTGTGTCCTAGCCAATATTAATCTCTCAACCAACATCATTGCAGCAGATCAAGTGACCATTCATCCCATTGCTGTCCAGTCCTAACCAACTCTCAACTGCACTCTGTAGTGGCCCAGTCAGTCACTGAGTTTTGTCAACCTGCTACATATGCAGTGGTTCAAGGAAAAGACCCAGAGTCAGCTTCTCAGGGTAACTAGGGACAGGCATTAAATGATGGATTTGTTTTGGTGACTTCCTAGATGCAGATGGACAGAGTGGGTTGTAAGATGATTGTGGAACCACCCCATGGAGCCCAACAATCGGAGTTCTTCACCTTGTCACCAAAAGATTATGTTGTAACAATTACAGAGAGGGTGATCCTGGCTGGAAATGGTATAAGCAGTGATCATAGAGATTAGTCTCTAGGACACTGCTGCGAGCAAACCCAGGGGGAAAATCATTGTGTGTTTAAACATTGTATGTTTTTTATTCTCAAATACTTTTGTTTATTAGTTATAAAAGTGGGGATGGGGGGGGGGGGGAGGTGGGGTGAAGAGTCAAGATTCATCCAATTGGTTAACTGTCACTTTCCAATTGTCATGGAGAGGCGGAGCGTTGCGAGGATGGTCATGTTGGGTGGCCAATGGCGGGAGTGCGGAGGTGCTGAAAACTCCGGGAAGACGTCCAATCAGACTTGGTGACCCTTGGTCAGGGTTGGTATGGATTGGCTATAAGAATTTAGCACTTTAAAAAAAGTGTAATCTTCAAACTACTAACAAATACTTGTACACATCACACTCCTGGTCAAGATGTCAGATCCTGACCAAATCGGAATCCGAACAGGGAGAGACTATCCCATCATGCTATAGAACCATAACAACCAACGTATTTATTTGGAGAACAAAATTAACAGTTTATAAAGTTGCTAAAAAGAACTGATCCTATTGGTGGAATATTCTATAGGTGAGCATTGTTCAGTTAGAATGGTTCTACTGATTGGATTCACACCATATGATCATAGTAACAAATGTTGACTGTGTGAAATATGATTCCAGTTTTTAACATCTTTGTTAAAATTATAATGAACAGGCAATTGCACCAGCTCATTACTGACACTGTACTGTTTAATTCCCACCCATGAGCTAGGCCACATATATCTGCGTACCCGGGCTACAGAGGATTACAGAGCACTTGGTTCTTGACCAGGAATGGAGCCAATTCTAGTTTGAGATGGTGATGTTAGTTAATTAACTGAGTCTATTTTTCCAATCGCCCCTGTCTCTGCCTTGTTGCAGAATCTATATTTAATGATTTAGTGGGTTACCAAGGCAATGTCTCTTGTTGATGAGTATTGTGTTGCTTTAAACTTTAACTGGAGAGCTGATGGCCAGGCCTTGTGCCAACAGTACGGTTCAGTTTATTCCCAGGTTTTGCACTTGCCTTTTTTTATGTTTTCTTCATTCCCTCCATTTTTGATTTTCCCCCTTTCTCTTCTGTTAGGGTTTGGGCCCTTGGCTGCAGGTTGCTCTCTTGTACATCACCAAAGTAGAGCCATTTGCCTTTGTGAAGGTTTAACGGTGAGTGTCAGATGCTTACTTGATAGGTGGTGGGGAGGGGGTGTAGGAAAGCCCAACCTTCACCTTCCTGACATTCACCCACATGCTGTTTGCACCAGAGGGCATCCTTATGATCAGGAGCGGGAGCCCCAGCTCATTTTTCCCCTCATTAGCACTGATGATACTGAAGCCAACAGTAAAAGCCCATTACTACCCATCCGAGATCAGCACAGACCAGGGATTGAACCTTGAACTGTCCTGGTCTACACGGGTCAGTGCCACACTGGGTAGTGCATTCACACACTGTGCCTAGTCTAGACAGGTCAGTGCCACGCTGGGCAGTACATTCACAGAGAGAGAGAGAGAGAGTGCAAGCGTGACCAGCAGGCACTTCAAAAGAGCGGCGGCGGGAAGGAGAGAGAGAGAGAGAGAGAGCAGGACCAGCGAGCAGTTTAAAAGAGCTAGCCAGTTCAGTCTAGGCCACCAGAGCACACTGACCTCGTTCTGAGGAGGGAAACAAACAAAGTGTGACAGCACAGGAAAACAGGTAGTTGATTGGTTGGTGAGTTTTCTATTGTTTATCTTTCAAAACTGAGTAATTTTACTGTTGTTTTATTGTAAGATTTTATTTACTAAAGCTAATAAAGCTTAATAGATTGGCTAGTAAATGTTTCCTATTAATTAAGTAAATAATGAGTTAATTAAAATGCATTAAAGATGACAGTAAGTGTCTGCAGCTCGAAGAGCTTTGGCTCAGAGTCAGTGAGCTGGAGGCTGAGCTACAGATACTGCGATTCATCAGGGAGGGGGAAAGTTACCTGGACACTTTGTTCCAGGAGTCAGGCACACGCCATAGGATAGGGTCTTCTGATTTGGTCAGTGGTCAAGGACAGGGGATGTGACTGTGAGTGAGGCAGGTAAAGGGATCGAGAAGGCAGAAGTGGAGGTGCCTCATTCCTTGTTATTGTTCAACAGGTTTAATGTTTTTCAGCTTGCATGGATGAGAGCGAGGGCTGCAGGGTGGATGAGCAAACTGACCATGGCACCATGGTGCAGGAAGCCATTCAAGTGGGGGGAGCAAATAGGAATGTAGTGGTGGTAGGAGACAGTATAGTCAGGAGGATAGACTCCATTCTCTGCAGCCAAGAACAAGAGTTCAGAAAGCTGTGTTGCCTGCTCGGTCGGTGCCAGGGTTCAGGACATCTGTTCAGGGCTGGAGAGGAACTTGCAGTGGGAGTGGGAGGATACTAAATAGTGGGGGTGAGGGATCAAGTGCGGGAAGATGTGATAATTTAAAGAGAGAGGAGAAGGCAAAAGAGCAAGGTAGCAATAAGGATAATGATAATTAGGGTGTGACAGGAAGGGACAGTACATACAAAATCAAGAGTGAGCCAGCAGATAAGACTAGAGGTTGTGAACTAACAGAGTGGGGGGAGGGTTCGGGAGAGGTGAGATTTAAAAATCCAAAAAGAAAAGCCAAGGCATCGGAACAGTAGAGTGTTGTGGGTAAAGAGAAGCAGAATGGGACAGGAAGGGACTGAGAGTGTAACAGAAATTGTACATCAGATGATAGATGAACTAGTGGCACAAATAGAAGTACATGATTTAGATCTAATCGCCATCACAGAGACATGGTTACATGGTGATCAAGGTTGGGAAATAAATATTCCAGGGTACACAATATTTCAGAAAGACAGACAGAATTGCAAAGGAGGAGGGGTAGCACTGATGGTAAAGGATGACATCAGGGCATTAGTTAGAAAGGATCTGGCCTCAGAAGATCATGAAGTAGAATCAGTATGAGTGGAAATAAGGAATAGCAAGAATCAGAAAACACTGGTGGGAGTAGCTAATAGGCCCCCTAGCAGTAGTTATGCCGTTGGACAGAGCATTAAAGAAGAACTTATTGGAGCTTGTAACAAAGGCGACGTCATAATTGTGGGGGACTTTAATCTTCATATAGACTGGAACAATGAAATTGGCAGGAGTGGTCTAGAAAATGAGTTTGTAGAATGTTTTCGGGCAGTTTCTTGGAGGAATATGTTGTGGAACCAACTAGCGATAAAGCTCTTAGATCTAGTATTGTGTAATGAAGCAGGGTTAATAAACAATGTCATAGTAGAAGTGTCATGGCATCAGGTCAAACATGGGCAAGGAAACCTCCTGCTGATTACCACTGACTGCCCCCCCTCGGATGATGAATCTGTGCTTCTCCATGTTGAACACCAATTGGAAGAAGCACTGAGGATAGAAAAGGCACAAAATGTACTCTGGGTGGAGCACTTCAATGACTATCACCAAGAGTGGCTTGGTAGCACCACTACTGACCAAGCTGGCCGAATCCTAAAGGACATGACTGCTAGACTGGGTCTGCGGCAGGTGGTGAGGGAACCAACAGGAGGGAAAAAACCAACTTAACCTCGTCCTCACCAATCTGCCTGTCGCAGAGGCATCTGTCCATGACAGTATTGGTAGGATTGAGCACCGCACAGGCCTTGTCGAGACGAAATCCCGTCTTCACACTGAGGGTACCCACTATCGTGTTGTGTGGCACTATCACTGTACTAAGTGGGATAGATTTCAAACAGATCTAGCAACTCAAAACTGGGCATCCATGAGGCAATGTGGGCCATTAGCAGCAGCAGAATTTTATTCAACCACAATCGGTAACTTCATGGCCCGGCATATCCCCCACTCTACCATTACCATCAAACTGGGGGACCAATCCTGGTTCAGTGAAGGGTGCAGGAGGGCATACCAGGAGCAGCACCAGGCATACCTAAAAATGAGGTGTCAGCCTGGTGAAGCTACAGGACAGGACTACTTGCATGCCAAACAGTGGAAGCAGTGTCAATAAACAGGGCTAAGCGATCCCACAACCAATGGATCGGATCTAAGCTCTGCAGTCCTGCTAGATCCAGTGCCAGGAAATGACCATCTCAAACAAGAGAGAATCTAACCATCTCCCTTTGATGTTCAATGGCATTATCATCACTGAATCTGCCACTATCAAATCCTGGGGGTCATCATTGACCAGAAACTGAACTGGACCAGCCACATAAATGCTGTGGCTATAACAGCAGGTCATAGGCTGGGAATTATGTGGTGAGTAACTCGCCTCCTATCTCCTAATGCCTGTCCACCATCTACAAGGCACAAATCAGGAGTGTGATGGAATATTCTCCACTTGCCTGGATGAGTGCAGCTCCAACAACATTCAAGAAGCTCGACACCATCCAGGACAAAGCAGCCCGCTTGATTGGCACCCCATCCACCACCTTTAACATTCACTTCCTCCACCACCGACGCACAGTGACAGCAGTGTGTACCATCTACAAGATGCACTGCAGCAACTCACCGACGCTCCTTCGACACAACCTTCCAAATCCACGACCTTTACCACCTAGAAGGACTAGGGCAGCAGGTGCATGGGAACACCACCACCTGCAAGTTCCCCTCCAAGCCACAGACAATCCTGACTTGGAACTATATTGCCATTCATTCACTGTCACTGGGTCAAAATCTTGGAACTCCCTTCCAAACTGCATTGTTGGTATATCTACACCCCAAGGACTGCAGCAGTTTAAGAAGGCAGATCTTCTCAAGGGCAATTAGGGATGGGCAATAAATGCTGGCCTAGTCAGCGATGCCCACATCCTCTGTACAAATAAAAAAAAGTGTTTTGGAAAGCAGCAAAGGGCCACCAAAAAGTTGATAAACAGGGAACAAATAGAATGAGAGTAAACTAGCCAGTAACATAAAAACAGATTGTAAGAGCTTTTATAGGTATATCAAAAGGAAGAGAGTAGCTAAAGTAAACATTGGTCCCTTGGAAACAGAGACAGGAGAAATTATCATGGGAATGAGGAAATAGCAGAGGCACTGAACAAATATTTTGTGTCTGTCTTCACAGTAGAAGACACAAGTTTCATACCAGAGATAGGCAGTAACCTAGGGACTAAAAAGACTGAGAAAATTAAGGAAATTCATACCAGCAGAGAAAAAGTATTAGAGAAACCTAACGGACTAAAATGTGATTCATCTCCAGGACCTGATGACCTACATCCTAGGGTCCTAAAAAAGATAGCTGCAGATATAGTGGATGCGTTAGCTGTGAAGATAGATTGGAGAAGTTAGGACTGTTTTCCTTGGAGAAGAGAAGGTTGAGAGGTGATTTGATAGAGGTATTTAGAATCATGACGGGTCTACACAGAGTAGATAGAGAGAAACTGTTCCCACACGTGAAAGGATTGAGAATGGGAGGGCACAGATTTAAAGTAATTGGTAAGAGAAGCAGAAATGACACGAGGAAAAACATTTTAATGCAGCGAGTGGTTAAGGTCTGGAATGCACTACCTGAGAGTTTGGTGGAGGCAGGTTCAATTGAGGCATTCAAAAGGGAATTAGATTGTTATATGAAAAGGAAGAATGTGCAGTGTTATGGGGAGAAGGCGGGGGAACGGCACGAAGTGAATTGCTCTTTTGGAGAAACGCTGTGGACACAATGGGCCGAATGGCCTCCTTCTATGATTTTCCAAAATTCCTTAGGCTCTGGAACGGTCCCATCAGATTGGAAGTTGGCAAATGTTACACCGCTTTTCAAGAAAGGAGGGAGAGAGAAAACAGAGAACTACAGGCCAGTTAGCCTCACATCAGTCGTTGGGAAAATGCTGGTATCTGTTATTAAGGAAGTCTTAATGCACTTAGAAAAGCACAGTATAATTGGAACAAGTCAACATGGTTTTACAAAAGTGAAATAAAACCAAAAAGTGCTGGAAACACTTCGCAGGTCTGGCAGCATCTGTGGAGAGAGAAGCAAAGTTAATGTTTCAGGTCAGTGACCTTTCATCAGAACTGGCAAAGGTTAGAAATGTAATAGGTTTTAAGCAAATAAAGTGGGGGTGGGGCAAAAGAGAACAAATGGGAAGGGGTTGATAGGACAGAGGGTCACAGAGAATAACTGACAAGCAGGTCATGGGGCAAAGGCAAAGACAAAGAGTGTGTTAATAGTGTGGTGAAATACAAAGCATTAGTGCAGAGACGTGTTAAATGACAGAATAATGAAAGCCCTAGCCAAAAGCAAAACATGAAAAAAAAAGTGTAATGATGAAACAAACTAAAATAAAATAAAAATAAAAAATACAAAGTAAAACTAAAAAAAAGGTAAAACTAAAAAAAAAAGGGGACCAGTCATCCAGTTTCAGAGCATAGGTTAAGTGAGTGGGCAACAAGATGACAGATGGAGTATAATGTAGGGAAGTGTGAAGTTATGCACCTTGGTCATAAGAATAGAAAAGCAGAATATTTTTTAAAAGGTGTGCATTTGTAAGTGTCAATGTTCAAAGAGACTTGGGTGTGTTTGCACAAGGAACACAGAAAGTTAACATGCAGGTACAGCAAGCAATTAGGAAGGGAAATTGCATGTTGGCTTTTATTGCAAGGGGATTGGAGGACAGGAATTATGCAGTATTGCTACAATTGTACAAGCTTTTGGTGAGACCACATCTGGAATACTGTGTGCAGTCTTGGTCTCCACAATTAAGAAAAGATATACTTGCATTGGAAGCAGTACAGCGAAGGTTCACTAGATTGGTCCCTGGGATGAGGGGGTTGTCCTGTGATGAGAGACTAAGTAAATTGGGCCTGTATTCTCTGGAGTTTAGAAGAATGAGAGGCGATCTCATTGAAACATATAAGATTCTAAAGGGGCTGGATAGGGTAAATGGTCAGAAATTATTTCCGCTGGTCGGGGAATTTAAAACATGGGGATAATGATCAGGATAAGGGGCCGATCATTTAGAACTGAGATGAGGAGAAATTACTTCACTCAGAGGGTTGTGAATCTTTGGAATTATACACTTCACAGGGTTGCTCCATCGTTAAATACATTTAAGGCTGGGATAGACAGATTTTTGGTGTCTCGGGGAATCAAGGGGTAGGGCGAGCGGGCGGGAAAGTGGAGTTGAATCCTAAGATCAGCCATGATCGCTTTGAATGGTGGAGCAGGCTCGATGGGCCATATGGTCTACTCCTACTCCTATTTCTTGTGTTTTTGAGTGTTCTTATGTTCAATATTTTGGTCTAGTCAGCCCATAACTCAAACTTACTGAAAACATACACTTTGCACTTATGTTCCCAATTGTGTTCCTAAGATTGGCTGGCAAAGCTTCAAGCATGAAGGGTGTAATGGTGGTCAAAGCCTTTGGTTAACGTGAGGCAGATTTCAACAATAACTCCTGATCTACTGTGTTAAAGAATAATGAAGACAGCTCATGCCTGTTTCTCATGAAGTAGTGGCTAGTGATTGTAACTGCTGTGTCTATGTACCATTTGGTTATTGGCCAGGTTTCTTACTGGTCTACAGTCCAAGCGAGCTCATCACAGGAAATGGAAACAATGGAGCATTTCTTCCACTAGCAGGACTCTGCCAAATGTACTCACACCAGCCCCAGCAGTAAAGTCATCTTCCACAACGTTTTCATTCTTTAACTTCTGAAGCACTTTGTTCACAAGTATATCGATCAGAGACAAGAAATAAATAACTTGCATTTATATAGTCCCTTCCACAATCACAGGAAGTCCCAAAGAACTGTACAGCCTATGACGTACTTTTTGAAGTGTAGTCACTGTTGTAGAAAATGAGGAGCACAATTTGTATACAGCAAGATCCTACAAAACTGCAATGAGATATTGAGCAGGTAATCTGTTTTAGTGATGTTGGTTGAGGGATAAATATTGACCAGCACACTGGGCAGACCTCCCTTGTTCCACTTTGATTAGTGCCATGGGATCTTTTACCTCCACTTGAGAGAATAGATGGGGCCTTGGTTTAATGTCTCATCTGAAAGACAGCACCTCCGACAATGCTACACTGTCTCGAGTGTCAATTCCGAATATGTGTTGAGGTCTCTGGAGTGGGACTTGAACTCATTGGGCTGGATTTTAAGAGCCCGCGGGCTCAAAAAATGACGGCCCGCATGTGGGGGCCAGGTGCCAGAGAGCTGCTGCGATCTCCCGCATGGCGGCTCATTTAAATAGCCGGGGCGGCCCACTCTCCCCACCCCACAACCATATGGAGGGGGTGGACAGTCCGACACCAGCAATGGCGTCAGCTGCCCGTGCGCAGACACTGGTGCCATTTTTAAAGGGCAGCCAGCCCTGCCAGCTTATTTAAATTTTTAAAGAGGTATCCCCCCCAAAATTTAACCAATGCACCCTGCAATAAAAATTACAGCATTTGTCCTTCCCTCCCCAAAACACTTACCTTTGAATTCTGACCTTCCCTCCACCCCAGCAGACTGTACAAAGTTGAAAGTTCACCCCTTCTCACCATCCACTACACTGATGCTATTTGACCCCATCACACCCCCGCAGTAAAAATCTTAGCTTTCCCCCCTCCCCACCAGTGACACACCTGCTTTTCCCAGAGGGGGATTGAAGGCGCGGGAGTGCCGGTCGCTGCTGCAAAGATTGCAGTGGGCCAGGAAGATTGTCACTAAGTCTCTTTAAATTTATTCATCTCCTTGATTTAAATATTTAGATTCAGTTCCCATCGCTTAGCGGCAGAGGGGCCGCCATGGAATCTCGCCCCCGCTGCCAGGAGGATTGGGCTGCTCCCATGGTGGGCCTCTGCCAGAACCATCTTCCGTCGCCACCCACGCCAGCAGCCGCCACGGAGCCTGACGTCGGGGGCTCAGTAAAATCCAGCCCATAATTTTCTGACTCTAGTGGGAGGGCTAGCATTGAGTCCACTCTCCTCACTTGCCTTGACAGTGAATATGGGTGAATCATTCAACCAAAAAGGACATAGCAGCCTAGACCAACGCTGTCTTCAACCAATGTCTATGCACATGCACTTGCCAGGACTGGCCATTGGATAACAAAATCATTTAGCGCAGGTCACTGGAGAGGTAGTCACTGGATAACTAGTCACTGGTTGGCACATCAGTGGATAGCAAGTCATTGAATAATATCAAGAGTGGGTTTTTTTACTGTCCATTTTTTTGAACTCAGTTACGATCTTCACACCAGGCTAAGTTAGATGACCTGAGTTGAATGGCAATAGGGAATCTAACACTAGCCACATTGCAGTGTCGCGACTATCATCCCTGGCTGCAATCAGCTAACTCAGCACAGAGTGGGGAACTCTGGAACTCCAATTCAACCTGGAATTGGAACCACAATCTTCCTATCCTGTATGACTTTGTGCCACACCTGGATCTGCATTAACCCACTGATCCATCATGGACCAGGAACATTCTTTAACATGCACATTATGGCATTATAGAACCATTGTGTTTCACATTGTGAGTGTACCCACGATAAATATTGTAAAACAAGCAGCTGAATTATTGACAATAGCTGCTCAGAATCTCTCAGCAGTGGATGAATAGGATTAGAAACTCAATCTGCCATACATTCCTCGTTACAATGTGAATTATTCAATAGGACAGGACTTCGCATGAAGCATATTGAGTCTCCATCTTCTCTATATCACTCTCTGTTCTCTGTATCATTACACAGTGCAGAGCTGTGTTTGACATCGCCTTATGCTTGTTGAAGCTACAGCTGGCTGCTATAATCAAGCAACACATCGTGGAAAGCATTTAAATCCACTTCAGTTTGTTACATAAACAGATTGTGGATATCCGGGTCTGCAAGATATCCAAATCTGTGAAGAAATTGCCCTGAGGTTCACCTTGTAATCTGGGTGAAACCTTTTCCACATCTAGGCACAAGTATCAAGAGTGTCACTGGTCTGCAACATTCAAGACATTTAAAGTAGTAATACAGGTTAACCAAAGTTACAGCAAGCAAACCTCTGGGGTTGATTTCCCCCGGAAAAGAAAAAAGGAAAGTTATATCAATCATTGGAGTACTGTGAACCATTCTGGTCTCCTTATTATAAAAAGATTAAACAGGCATTGGAGAAGATGCAAAAACTATTTGACAAGAATTATATCAAAACTGAGAGGTTCTTACTATCAGGTAAGACTAAACAGGCTGGGTCTCTTTCGAAAAGAGAAGGGCCGAATGGTGATCTGATGGAGCTCTTTAAAATTATGAAGGAGTTTGATAGGGTAGACAAAGAGAAGATGTTTTTCCTTGTGGGGAAACCCAAAATTAGGAACCATAAAATAAGATAGTCACTAATAAATCCAATAGGGAATTCAGGAGAAACCTCTTTACCCTGAGAGTGGTGAGAATGTGGAACTCAATATCATCTCGAATAGTTGAAGCAAATAGCATAGACTAATTTAAGGGGAAGCTGGACAAGCTCATGAGGAAGAAAGGAATAGAAGGACATGTTCATTGGGTGGGATGGAGTAGAGTGGGAGGAGGCTCATGTGGAGCATAAACACATTTACAAACCAGTTGGGCCGAGTGGGCTGTTTCTATGCTGTGAATTCTATGTAATTTGGTGAAACAAAAACGTACACATGTTGTGCGAATTGTGCTGTTCAATATACTGCTCGGCAGGAGTTCCTGGTAAGTGCAATGGTCAAATCTACACTGGTCACTTAATAACCAATTAGCAACAATCCCTCTTGATGTTGGGAAGAGTATTTGGAGTTTAGTTGGCTCTAAGTTGATACTCCTAGATGTTGCAACCATCTCAATTCCTGGGGCAGGCTGGACAATCAGATACCTGAACTGGGCTGGTCCGTACTATACCCCAGCATTGTCTTTTTGGACAGCTGTTTGATGAAACTGAAGAGGTAGATAAGCCAATAGTGGCTAGAATTCTAAGCTCAGACTTCACAAGATGTCTGGATCTGTCTGGGATGATCCTCTGCAGACTATGGCAAGAACCTAATGCTTTAGCCAAACCTCCCTCATCACGAAGAATGAGGAGAGGCAATATAAAATAAAGGATAGAATTCTAAAGGAGGTGCAGGAGCAGAGGGATCTGAGGGTATATGTGCACAAATTGTTGAAGGTGGCAGGACAAGTTGAGAAATGGTTAAAACGGCATATGGGATCCTGGGCTTTATAAATACAGGCATAGAATACAAAAGCAAGGAAGTCATGGTGAACTTTTATAAAACACTGATTCGGCCTCAACTGGGGTATTGTGTCCAATTCTGGGCACCGCACATTCGAAAGGACGTGAAGACATTAGAGCAAGAATGGTTGCAGGGATGAGAGACTTCAGTTCGATGGATAGATTGGCGAAGTTGGGGCTGTTCTCCTTCGAGAAGAGAAGGTTGAGAGGAGATTTGATAGATATGAGGGGTCTGAACAGAGTAGATAGGGAGCAACTATTCCCATTGGTGGATAGGTTGAGAACCAGAGGACATCAATTTAAAGTGATTGGCAAAAGAACTAGAGGTGACGTGGAAAAATGTTTTTACACAGCGAATGCTTAGGATCTGGAATGCACTGCCTGCGAGTGTGGTAGAGGCAAATTCAATCGTGGCTTTCAAAAGGGAATTGGGTAATTATCTGAAGAGAAAAGATTTGCAGGGCTACGGGGAAAAGGTGGGAGAGTGGGATTAGCTGAGTTGTTCTCACTAAGAGCTGGCATGGCCTCCTTCGGCACTGTAACCATTCTATGATTCTGTGAACTGCCCCTTATCTCGTTATGTGGCTCAGTGTCAAATTTGTGTCAGATTTTCTTGATTATGCCCCTGTAAAGCACCTTGTGATGTTTTACTTTGTTAAAGACGCTATATAAAAGCAAGTTGTTATGGTTGATGTTGTCCCCAGCAAACCCGGCTTGACGTGCACCAGTGAGGGCTCACCTGATAGCAAAGAGGAATCCTAACTCTAACCAATAGTGAGTAAGAACTTAATGTGAAGTTCAACTCAAACCAAGCTGCCCTCCACCTTTGAGGTTGTCAGGGGTTGTGTGTGCACATCAGGTTTGCATCGATTAGGCTTGTAATCCCTTCTGTTTAGAAGATTAAGGGGTGATCTAATTGAAGTTTTTAAGATGATTAAAGGAATTGATTCAGTAGATAGAGAGAAACTATTTCCCCTTGTGGGATAGTCCAGAACAAGGTGTTACAACCGAGGTGGGAGGAGTGAACTGCCTTTCTCTAGTTCCACTTCTGCACAGGTCACAACATATATTTAAATGTTTACCCAGTTACTGATGCAGCCAATTCTATACTCTATTTTAGTTTCAGAATAAAATCAACCAACTAGGTTTCTTTAATAAACAACAAAAGTATTAATTTATTATAAAACAAGACTTAGTCAATAAAGATGCAAAGCTTTAACACACAATTTGAAATATGACAGTAAATATATATATATTTCCTTTCTAAATACCCAACACACACACACACACACACACACAAGTTAAAGGAAAAATAAAGATGCTTTGTTCAAAGTACTTGTTAATTCTTGAAGAAAAAGGATAAAATATGTTATGTTCCAGATGGCATACAGTCTGGCATCTGAGTACATGTAGACGGGTCACTGGGATCTTTTAAGGAGATATCAAGAGGAAGTCTTCCGGAAGCTTCTCAGGAGAAATAACATAAGAACTAGGAGCAGGAGTAGGCAATTCAGTCCCTCGAGCCTGCTCCGCCATTCAATACGATCATGGCTGATCTCATCTTGGCCTCAACTCCACTTTCCTGCCCGTTCTCCATAACCTTCAACCCATTACCAATTAAAAATCTGTCTATCTCCTCCTTAAATTTACTCAATGTCCCAGCATCCACTGCACTCTGGGGTAGTGAATGCCACAGACTCACGACTCTTTGAAAGAAGTAATTTCTCCTCATCTCTGTTTTAAATCTGCTACCCCTTATCCTAAAACTATGACCTCTCGTTCTAGATTGCCCCACAAAAGGAAACATCCTCTCTATGTCTACTTTGTCAATCCCTTTGATCATCTTCTCAATTAGATCTCCTCAATTAATTTAATACCTCAATTAGATCTCCTCTCATTCTTCTAAACTCTAGAGAGTAAAGACATAAACTGCTCAATCTCTCTTCATAAGACAAACTCCTCATCTCTGGAATCAATCCAGCGAACCTCCTCTGAACTGCCTCCAATGAAACTACATCCCTCCTCAAGCAAGGGGACCAAACTGTCCTCAATACTCTAGGTGCGGTCTCACTAACGCCTTGTACAGTTGCAGCAACACTTCCCTACTTTTATACTCTATTCCTTTAGCAATAAATGCCAAAATTCCATTTGCCTTCCTTATTACCTGCTGCACCTGCATACTAGTTTTCTGCGATTCATGCACGAGGACACCTAGGTCCCTCTGCACTGAAGCACTCTGAAGTTTCTCTCCATTTAGATAACAATTTGCCTTTCTATTCTTCTGACCAAAATGGATAACCTCACACTTATCCACGTTAAATTCCATCTGCCCATTTTGGCCCAGTCACCTAACCTATCCATATCCATTTGTAAATTTCTTATTTCTTTTTTACAACTTACTATCCCACCTATTTTAGTGTCATCTGCAAATTTGGCTATAGTACCTTCTATCTCTGCATCCAAGTCATTTATATAGATTGTAAATAGTTGGGACCTGAGGACCAAACCCTGTGGCACCCCACTAGTTACATCTTGCCAACCAGAAAAAGACCCATTTATCACGACTCTGTTTTCTGTTGGTTAGCCAATCCTCTATCCAAGCTAATAAATTGCCCCTAACCCCATGTGATCTTACCGTGTGTATTATCCTTTTGTGCGGCACCTTATCAAATACCTTCTGGAAGTCCAGATATACTACATCTACAGGATTCCCATTATCCACTTTGCTTGTCACCGCTTCGAAGAACTCTAGCAAATTAGTCAAACATGATTTACCCTTCAAAAAACCATGCTGACTCTGATGGATTGCATTTTGACTTTCTAAATGTCCTGTTATTACTTCCTTAATAATGGATTCTAACAATTTCCCAAAGACAGATGTTAAACTAACTGGTCTATAGTTTCCTACTTTCTGCCTCCCTCCCTTCTTGAATAAGGGCATTATATTAGTTTTTTTCCAATCCACTGGAACCTTTCCCGCATCCAGGGGATTTTGGAATATTCTAACCAATGGATCCACTATCTCCGCTGCCACTTCCCTTAAGACCCTAGGATGTAGGCCATCAGGCCCTGGGGACTTGTCTGCCTTCAATCCCAATAGTTTGCTCAGTACTTTTTCCCTAGTGATGATGATTGTTCTAAGTTCCTCCCTTTCTATAACCTCTGTATTACCTGTTACTATTGGGATGGTACTAGTGTCCTCCACCGTGAAAACTGAGGCAAAATACTGATTTAATGTCTCTGCCATTTCCCCTCTATTAACTCCCCAGTCTTATCCTCCAAAGGACCAAAATTCACTTTAGCTACTTTCTTCCCTTTTATATACTTATAGAAGTTTTTGCGATCTGTTTTTATATTTTGTGCTAGTTTTCTTTCATAATTTCCATTTGCTCTTTTTATTACTTTTTTAGCAACCCTTTGTTGATCTTTAAAAGTTTCCCAATCTTCCAGCCTGCCACTGGTCTTTGGTTTCTCTATTTATTACTTTTTAGTCTCAGGGTTTCTCAGAGAGATGGAGAAAGATGAGCTGGGTGCTTCTCTCTTAACAGGCTGACCTCCAACTGACTCAAAACAGTATTCAAAAATGAAACCCACTCTTGAGCACCATAAATCTTGACATGTCACTTCTCTTGTAAACAACTCCCATAGTCAGAAGGCACCTGTTGTTTATATAGCTGAAGACATGTGCCATGCAGTAAATGTTGTTTTTAAACAGAGTCCTTCCAGTGACCCTTCAAAAAAAGTCTAACATCTATGGAATCACTTCAGTCCTCCAATGAATCCATCTCTACAATTCTAAAACAAAAATCCTCAAAAATATTTTAAAAATAGAAGCACTTTCATAACAAAGGGCAGATAACCTTAAAATTAGAGCTCATCCATTCAGGGGTAATATCTGAAGGCACTTCTTCACAAAAAGGGCAGTGGAAATGTGGAACTCTCTCCCCCAGAAATTGTTGAGATTAGGTCAATTGAAAATGTCAAAACTTGGATAGTTTTTTTTAGACAGGGTATTAAGGGTTATGGATAGGGTTCTTACCCTTCCAGGATTGTCCTGGAGTCTCCAGACATTAAAGAATAATTTCCTGGGAACTGCCTTGAACAACTCCTGGAGAAAAGACATAGAGGCATTAAAAAATGTTTATTTTTCATTTTCTTTGAACACTATTGTTTATTCATTATAAAAATAATGATGATGGGATAAAAGGCTGTTTGTTGGAGGCAGGACTGTTGGAGGCAGGATATCATGTGATTAAACCTCTAGGAATACGTTCAACCAGTGGTGGCAACCCTAGGTGCTAAACATAGGTGGGTAGATGGAGATAAGATACAGATCAATCATGATCTAATTAAATGGCAGAACAAGCTTGAGGGGCTGAAACCCGTACTTGTATTCCTATCGTCATCATGAGGTGGTCACCTACATGTTTACCTACATGGATAGTTTGGAGAAGCTGAGGCTGTTCCCCTTAGATAAGAGAAGGTTGAGAGGAGATTTGATAGAGGTGTTCAAAATCATGAGGGGTCTGGACAGAGTAGATAGGGAGAAACTGTTCCCATTGGTGGAAGGATTGAGGCCATGCACACCGATTTAAGGCAAAAGAACCAAAGGTGATATGAGGAAAAACATTTTCATGCAATGAGTGGTTAGGATCTGGAATGCACTGAGTATGGGTGCTGTGCATGCAGATACAATCGTGGCTTTCAGAAGGGAATTGGATAATTATCTGAAAAGAAAAAATTTGCAAGGCTATGGGAAAGGGCGGGGTGGCGGGGTGAACTAGCTGAGAAGCTGTTGTAGAGAATCGGCATGGACATGATGGGCTGAATGGCCTCCATCTGTGCTAAAACCATTCTATGATTCTTCTCAGTAGCCAACCAGGGATTGGACTGGATGCTGAACACCACATGTCCACCTGCTCTAGCCCAGTACAAAAACTTGCTCCTGGTTAAACTATCTCCATGAACATCTCATGGTGTTAAATAATAGTCACAGACTTAAGGATGGAAAACTGGAAGACATTGAAGCTTCAACAGATGTTCTTAATCACTGTGGATATTTCAGCGTAACAGAGAATAAAATATCCATCTTAAGCTGCATAGTATATCAGATATGTATTTTGGTCTTCGTAATTGGAGATTTTCGTTCAGTGACATTACTCCAGCTAACATTTCTCCTTGAAGACCAAAGTGCTGGCACTGATAGGATTGCCTCATATAAAACAACTTGACTCATAAGCAATGGAATGTATCATAACATAAAAATTTCACATCTGCAAGAGAATGGTTTAGAAATTACTTGGTGGCGAAATTGTTTTTCTTAGTCGTTTAGCAGAACCTTGTAGAAATAATGCATTCCACATTTGGGGCACTGCAGTAAGGATCAGAACTGTTTGCCAAGGCCGGATGCATCGGCCTCTATTACAGATGAAAGTAAGGATCAATTTGCCAGCTCATATGGTCCCATCTGGCAGCACGACATGGGATTCTGCTACATGAAAGATTCAAAGGACTCAGGAGAGCTTTTGCCATGACAATGAACTCAAAAAAGACTGGTTGTGTAAATGCTCACGACCCTTACATTACAATCCTGTGAAAGGCCAACATGTTCAATAGCAACAACTTACATCAGTAGCACCTTTAACAAAGAAAAAGCATCCCAAGGCATTTCATAGTTGTTGTTACATTGCTTTAATGGAATATGTAAATAGTGAGTGTGCAACATCACTGCAGGAAGTGATGTCATACAGCATGTGACATATCAGTAGGAGTTGTGTTAATCCCTAATAAGATATGCATGTAGAACTCTCCTGTAACTTGTATATAGTATTATGAATCTTCAATAAAAAGACCCCAAAATATTTGTTACCATTTGCCAGTGTGTGATTGGTCAGTTTATGTGAAGAGCCCAGTGACACAACAGTGGTGAGAAATGGGTGCTGGACCAAAAAGGGATTATAAGGGGGGACCAAAGTCCTGGTCAAAGAGGGACTTAAAGGAGGGGGTGGGAAGTGGAGAGGTAAACGTATTTGGGGTGAGTGTTTCAGAGAATGGGCCAGGCACGTCCATCAATAGTGGGATGAAGGGAGAGAGGGTGCTCCATAGATGTCAGAGGAATGAAGCAGTCCAGAGAGGTTGTGAGGCTGCGGAAGGTCACAGAGGTAGGGAGGAACAAGAATTTAAAATGTGAATTGTTGGTACATTGTGAGCAGTGTAGGTGGGTAAGGAAGCAGAAGATGGATGGGCAGGATTTTCTGTGGGATAAGATAAAAGTTTTGCTTGAGTTTGTGGAGGGAACAGGTTGGGAGGATGACCAGGATCTGATTTGAGTAGTTGAGTCTTCAGGTGATGAAAGCATGAATGAGGTTTTTAGTGGTGTAAGGGCTGGGATAAGAATGGAGGTGGAGGTAAACTTTCATTGTGATAGAGAAGATATGCAGATGGACACTCAGTGGCCGTGAGCAGTCTGGTTAAGGCAGAGGCAGTGGCCTGGGAAGTTAATAGAGTCAGTAGCAAGAGAGCAGAGTATTTGGCAGGGCCAAGGCAATGGCTTCAGCCTTACCAATATCAAGCTGTAGTAATCCAAGGCTCATTCAGAATTGTCTGTCAAAGGAGCAGTCTTAACAAAATGGGACAAGTGGAGAGAAGAGATGTGATGATGGGGAGGTGGCCCCATTGGGCAGGCTGTAAAATGACTATCTTATTCGAATCAGCCTCTTCCTGCCCCGTGGGTAAGGTTAAAATTACCCCCAAGTGACAAAGAGGAAGGTGTTCCTTGCCCCAGAACCTCAATGAACAAAACATTCACCAACATGGCGTTATTTTCAGTGGATGTGCATTTCACTAATCCACTAATCTGAGTGGAAATGTCTATTCCTCGTCTCACTTGAAGTTTGTCAAATATTGTATCCAGTCCTCTAGGACTTCAATTACAGTTTAACTTAACTTCCCTACTTCTGGAGAGCTTCTGGAACCATTGCTCCAAAGCCACCTGTTCTTCCTAAGCACTTTACACTTATCACGTCATGTCTCAAATTACTTGTACTGAATCCCAAAATTGTATTTTGTAAAAGAAATCTATCCAATTTGGATTTGAATGAATAAATACATTCTTCCGTAATCCCCTAGGGAGCTTGTTCCATTGATTGACCACTCACTTCTCACTGAAACATTGTTTCTGCAGATAAGTTTTGATACCCCCCTCTCACTCTGTGTGAAGAATTACTTTAATACGTTTGCCACTTTCTGATGCCTTCCCCTCACTCCCTGGTATTTCTCTGCACCTTACTGCTTAAATGGACAACTTGCAAACAAAAATACAATTGCATTTGTCAATGGGGTATGTTAGTATGGTGGCTGTGCTATTGGACTAGTTCCCCCTCAAAGGTCAAGAGTTCAAATCCCACCATGGCAATTTGTGGAATTGAATTCTAGTAATTTGTGGACTGGCATCAGAAACAAAAGGACCAATAAAGCTGTTAGATTTTCATTAAAAAAAACTCAACTGGTTCATTACTGCAATCTCTACCTGGTCTGGCCTGCATGTGGGCCCAGTCCCACACAATGTGGTTAGCTATTAATTCCTTCAGGGTAACTGGGGATGGGCAGTAAATAATGTTGCCAACATCCAAAGAATCATTTTTTCTAAAGCACTGTTCCCAGGCAACAAGAATATCTGATGTGGGAAATGGAGGCTGTGATTAATACATATTACAGGGGCAGCACACAGTGGGGATATGGGTAACCTGAACTGGAAATAGTTGACCCCGAATTGGAGGTGTGTTCCGTTCCACTAGATTGGACATTTCTCACCATGTTAAATGTAGGATTCCACTTCCCCACAGTTATCGAGCTCTGATTTTGCTGTGAAACGTTAATTGTTCAATGCCTCTTGCAGTCCTGGTGCTGAGCCTAGACACCAGATATTACAATTATAGTCTAACACTCTTCTTTTACATTAGATGGTGCAACTTGTGGAACAGGCTACCAGAAAGAAAGGGTTAACTCTGTGTCAATTGATAGCTTCAATAAGGTACGGATATATTTTTGTTCGGTAATAGTATTAAGGGAAATGGAACCAAGGCAGGTAAATTAATTTAAGATACAGATGACCCATGATCTAATTGAATGGCCTCCTTCTGTGCATCAATAACTACTGAGAAAGGCATATTGAGGGTTATAGTGTCAATGCTCTTTGCCTTTGTGAACTCTTTAGGTGTGAACCATGGAGCTTCATGGCCCACAAGGAAAGTTTTTAAATCAATGTTTCAATTCATTTATTTCCCATTCGTTGAATGGTCTTCATGGGCCTGAGTGCCAAGCTTCATGGGCTGCATATGACTCACGGGATGTGGTTTTACAAATATTAATAAAGTAACATTGAGGTTGGGAAGAGATTATAGAGCATTGGTAGGGGAAAGTGAGTTCATGGTTGAGGAAGGCACGACCTTGATGGGATCAATGGCTTCTCTCATTCCAAGCTTTCTGACGGTCATGTATGGCAAGAGTTTGCAGCCAGAGGCAACTGGAACCTGGCTGACCTTGGCATTTGCTGGAGGTACAGCAAGCATTGGAGAAGGAGTAGTAGGAGTTTGCAGGTGACTGATTTTCCATAACCCAGTACACCCTCTTCCCCCATAGTCTTTCTTCCCACGGATGTGGAAGAATTTACAGTACTGCAATTTCTTCTATTGTGACCTGGAGCTTGTTGCGTGATCTTCAAGTACATTTGAGCCCAGGTCCTATTGTACTATTTAGAGCCCAAACACTTAATAATATAAATTCTTTATGATTAATTCTTTCTTTAGATCTGCTTTATTGAAAATTTGCAGGATGTAATTTAACATTCTGTTCATTCTTAGAACTTAATTATGATACCATTGGTGGAACTTGGTATTTGACACTTTGATCAAAAGTTAGTGCTGTAGCAAGTTTGAGATACAACTGCATGATATCCTAGGCATTAATAACATGGAATGTTAATACCAAATGTGATACTTGAGAATCAAGCTGAATGATTTATTATTGTTTGCTTCAGTTTTCTAATAGATCTGAGGCTTGATTGGACGTGTGCCAGCTGTGTGAAACTAGAGCTTGAGTTTTGACAAAAAAGAGAAGTGGTACAATGATAAAACTGTATTTTCTCATGGTTCCGATGCTTGCTGTACAAGAATTCAGAGTGGAGACCAATTGAGCAAAAGGTGCTGATTTAATTGGAGCTCGCAATGATTCCAGCTCTTTCGATGATCGGCTTGTGTGGTCTGTGCATTGCTGTGTAAGCCTATGTCTCCAGGGGATCTGTTGTCAAGGAGACCTGTGGCTGACGAAAGCCACTGAAGGGCTTGGGTTTCTTGATGAAGACTAGCTATTCATAGGCCTTGAGGATCTCACCGGGGATTATTACACTCGCATTGTAAATGTTAGCTCTTATTTCCCAGAATTCAACTCTCTATCATTGCTGCTAATGCTTGTAGTGATTACATCACAGCTGTTGTCCTATGGTAGGGACAAGTTCATAGGTCGGCTGCATGTTGACTCCAGGTCGTGACACTTGCCTTTGGCAAAAACTGAATAAGCCCATCACCAGTGTTACACAGAATTTATAGCTATTTGGCCCAACCGGTCTGTACAGGAGTTTATGCTCCACACAAGCCTCCTCCCACTCTGTTTACTTCATCTCATCCAATCAACATATCTTTCTCTTCCTTTCTGCATCATTTACCCCTCTAGCTTCCCCTTACATGCATCTATGCTATTTGCCTCAAATCCTCCCAGTGGTAGCAAATTTCACATTCTCACCACTCTCTAGGTAAAGAGATTTCTCCTGAATTCCCTATTGGATTTATTACTGGCTATCTTATATTTAGTTTTGGACACCCACACAAGTGGAAATATCTTCTCTACGTCTACTCACTTTCATCTATCTTTTAATAAAGGAACAGCACAGTTGAAAGTTGCCCAACTTTCTGCATTCTGCATACACTGTCCAACTGGTTTCCTCTAGCTGTGTATTTACACAAAACATGCAGATCACCTACGCAACTGGCAGTCAATATGGAATGGTCCCAGAACATTCTTAAACCTACACTAACACTATAGATCACTTTCCAACCAACGCCAATATATTTGGGAATGATTCCAAGACAGTGATCTGAACTTGGCTTTAGGCAATGGTTATTCCATACTCAAGTTCTAGTCTCATAGATCATGGGATTACCCAAACCCCTTGATTAGATTGCAGCCTGTAACTCTCCATCATCCGTTATTGTGACTGTGACAAAGGTAAACTATACCTTCTCGTCCGGTCTGCAGCCTTTGACATGGTTGACCACACCATTCTCCTCTAACGTATCTCCACTGTCTTCTAGCTGGGTGGGGCTTCACTTGCCTGGTTCCATTCTTAACTATCTAATTGTAGCCACTCCACACTGTTACTGCTGGTGTCCCCCAAGGATCTATCCTTGGTCCCCTTTATTTCTTATCTGCATGCTGCCCCTCAAAAACATCATCTGGAAGCACAGAGCTATTATTTATTTATAGATGTAGCACTGAAACAGGTCCTTTGAGTCTGTGCCAACCAACAACCACCCATTTATACTAATCCTACATTAATCCCATATTCCCCACCACATCCCCACCATTCTCCTACCACCGACCTACACTCGGGGCAATTTACAATGGCCAATTTACTTATCAACCTGCAAGTCTTTGGCTGTGGGAGGAAACCCAAATGGTCACAGGGAGAACTTGCAAACTCCACACATGCAGTACCCAGAACTGAACCCGGGTCACTGGAGCTGTGAGGCTGCAGTGCTAACCACTGCACCACCATATGTTGACAACACTCAGCTCTACCTCACCACCACCTCTCTCAACCCCGCCACTTTTGCTAAATTATCAGACTACTTATCTGACATCCAGTACTGGATGAGCAGAAATTTCCTCCAATTAAATATTGGGAAGACTGAAGCCATTGTCTTCATACCCCACTCCAAACTGCGATCCCTAGCTACTGACTCCATTGCTCTCCTGGCCAACTGTCTAAGACTAAACCAGGCTGTTTGCAACTTTGGTGTCACACTTGACCCTGAGATGAGCTTCCAGCCACATATCTTTTTTCTCTATTCATGCCTGGATGTGGGCATCGCTGGCTGGGCCAGCATTTATTGCCCATCCCTAACTGCTCTTGGGAAGGTGATTGTGAGCTGCTTTCTTGAACCGCTGTAGTCCATGATGAGTAGGTATACCCACAGTGCCATTAGGAAGAGAGTTCCAGGATTTTGACCCAGTGACAGTGAAGGAATGGCGATATAGTTCCAAGTCAGGATGGTGTGTGGCGTGGAGGGGAACTTGCACGTGGTGGTGTTCCTGTGCATCTGCTGCCCTTGTCCTTCTAGGTGGCAGAGGTCACGGGTTTTGAAGGTGCTGTCTAAGGAGCTTTCGTGCATTGCTGCAGTGCATCTTATAGATGGTACACACTGCTGCCACTGTGCGCAGTGGTGGAGGGAGTGAATGTTTGTGGATGGTGTGCCAATTAAGCAGGCTGCTTTGTCCTGGATGGTGTTGAGCTTCTTGAGTGTTGTTGCAGCTGCACCCATCCAGGTAAGTGGAGGAGAGTATTCCGTCACACTCCTGACTTGTGCCTTGTAGATGGTGGACAGGCTTTGGGGAGTCAGGAGGTGAGTTACTTGCTGCAGGATTCCTAGCTTCTGACCTGCTCTTGTAGCCACGGTATTTATATGGCTACTCCAGTTCAGTTCCTGGTCAATGGTAGCCCCCAGGATGTTGATAATGGGCTTTCAATGATCGTAATGCCACTATATGTCAAGGGGAGATGGTTAGATTCTCTCTTGTTGGAGATAGTCATTGCCTGGCACTTGTGTGGTGCGAATGTTATTTGCCACTTCTCAGCCCAAGCCTGGATATTGTCCAGGTCTTGCTGCATTTCTGCATGGACTGCTTCAGTATCTGAGGAGTCACGAATGTTGCTGAACATCGTGCAGTCATCAGCGAACATCTATGCCATCCTCAGCTCTTCTGCTGCTGAAACCCTCATCCGTGCCTTTATTACCTCTAGACTTGACTATTCCAATGTACTACTGATTACCATCCCACATTCTACCTGTCATAAACTTGAGGTCACCCAAAATTCTGCTGCCTGCATCCTTACTCATAACAGGACCCGTTCACCTATCACCCCTATGCTCGCTTACCTCCGTTGGCTCCCAGTCAAGCAACGCATTGAGTTTAAAATTCTCATCCACGTTTTCCCTAACTGTGCAATCTCCTCCAGCCCCTCAACTCTTCAAGATATCTGTGCTCATCTAATTCTGGCCTCTTGAGCATCCCCGATTTTAATCACTCCACCATTGGTGGCTGCACCTTCAGTTACTTTGGCCATAAGCTCTGGATTTTCCTCTCTAAACCTCTCTGACTCTCTACCTCTCTTTCCTCCTTTAAGACACTGCTTAAAACCTACCTCTTTGACCAAGCTTTTAGCTATCTGCCCTAATATTGCCTTATGTGGTTTGGCTGTCTAATTTTGCTTTATAACACTCCTTGGGAAGTTTTATTACATAAAGGGGCTATATGAATCTAAGCTGCTGTTGCTGAACTCCTTGCTTATATTCTAGACAGTACCTCACTCCCTGGTATCTGTTATTCTATATATAAACCACCCTAATCCCTCGATTAGTATGCAGGTACGGCACGTAATTAGGAAAGCCAATAGAATGTTATCATTTATCGTGAGGGGAATTGAATACAAAAGTAGGGAGGTTATGCTTCAGCTATACAGGGCATTGGTGAGACCACATCTGGAGTACTGTGTACAGTACTGGTCTCCTTATTTAAGGAAGGATGTAAATGCATTGGAGGCAGTACAGACAAGGTTTACTAGACTAATACCTGGAATGGACAGGCTGTCTTATGAGGAAAGATTGGACAGGCTAGGTTTGTATCCGCTGGAATTTAGAAGAGTAAGAGGCGACTTGAAACATATAAGATCCTGAGGGATCTTGACAGGGTGGATGTGGAAAGGATGTTTCCCCTTGTGGGAGAATCTAGAACTCGGGGCCATTGTTTAAAAATAAGGGGTCACCCATTTAAGACAGAGATGAGGAGAAACTGTTTCTCTCAGAGGCTCGTCAGTCTTTGGAATTCTCTTCCTCAAAACGCGGTGGAAGGAGAGTCTTTGAATATTTTTAAGGCAGAGATAGATAGATTCTTGATAAGCAAGGGGGTGGAAGGTTATCGGGGGTAGATGGAAATGTGGAGTAATCAGTTCAGCCATGAACTTATTGAATGGCGGAGCAAGCTTGAAGGGACGAGTGGCCTACTCCTGCTCCTAATTCGTATGTTCGTATGATTAGATTCCAGCCTGTAATACTCCCAGGTATCTCTGACTTTAACTCTGAACTCCTCCCTATTATCTCCATCTATTTCGTATTTCCCATTTACTATCAGGTTTTTATGTACCCTAATTTTTATGTAATTAAACCTCACAGCTAGGCTCGAGAAAGAAGACAGAAGGTACATATCGACAGGAAGAGTCCTGGTGAACTAGGCAGGAACATCTTGGTCAAGGTCACTCCGAAACAACCTGCAATGATCTCAGATTGACCTCCTGAGGGCATACTAGCTGGAGGGTTCAGGAGACGGAAATGGCAACCTGGAGGCAGGAAGCCGTGACCTGGAGCTGTTCCCTTCACACACCTGGAGGATAAGATCACACCTACATTTATAGCAACCTGGGCCCTGCCGGTTGCTGCCTTCAACATTAACAACAACATCAAAAGCTAATGACTAAGTGAGTAAACACAACAAATCTGGAGTGGAGTCCCATTAGGTGGTTGTTGTTTCCCTCAAGTTAGCACTTTCTGGCAACTCCTACAACCCAATAGGCCTCAGACGTATAGGCTTTCTTCTTTCCTCTGGACACCAGTCTACGAGGCCGAAAGGGGGTGCAGATGCTAGGCAAGTCTACACCTCCTAAAACCATGCCTAGACTATGCAGCAAACAAAGAAAGGTAACATTTTGACTTGGAAGCTAGATTGTTTGCTGCCTGTCCACCATCTTTAGCAGATGGAAGGATGCCAACATTTTGTCATATATAAACAACTCGAACCTCTTGATTCAATTCCAGCCTGTAACTCAATCCTGGATATCCATTATTCTATATAGTAAAGTACCTGAACTCCAGATTTCGATTCCATCTTGTAACACGTCTTGATATTGAGTATGTATAAATCACACTCCTGAATGTCTAATGTTGTATTCATAAATCACTCAATGTCAACTAGATTCAAGCCTGTACCCCATTCTCATAATATAACAAATACTGTGAGATGCTTTATGGGGTCTTTTCCCAGTATTTCCTCCATCGTTCTCCCATCAGTTTGGATTCTTTTCAACTTTTATGAAAGCAAGTGGGCCAAGTGAGGAAGGATAGAGGTGAGACAAAATGATCTCGCTGAGACCCCTGTAAATAAATGAGGCTGACTAACATCGCCAGGATTCTCTGTGTTAAAGGTTGACTCCTTCTGAAATTGGACAAATGCCCCAAGTTAGATACTGATATATTTTTTGTTTAAATTGAGTGAAGTACTCAGAGAAATGATTGGGACTGAGGGGAAATGTTTATCTTTGCATAATAGATAGCCCACGAAACACGTTAGGAAACAGTTACTGGTTTATGAAAGAAGAGGCAATAAATAATTCAGAGTCAATCTGAGAACGCTTCAGGTGCTTCATGTTCCTTAAGTCGTGCTTGTGTGAGTCAGTCCAGGTATTTCACTGTGATTACACCAATCCTCCCAGGACAGAATGCACCAAGCTTGGAAATACGCATGAAAGGAGTGAGATAGGTTCCCCAGGACTGATCACTTTGACAGCCCGCTAGCTGAAAGGGGTGTTCACATCCTGTGGACCCTGCAGCAACATGATCCTGAAATGGGTGATGGATTGACGTGGAATTTTCAAATCCAGTTTAAGTTTCTCTGGATCCTTGCTCCACTGACCCTAGGTAAGATCTGGGAGTATGCCCTGTCTGTTCCTCAAATTTGTGAAAAAGTATTTTTAAAGGTATAGAGTTATAAGATGAAATATAATTTAAAGAACAAATCCCTTCTAATTGGACTGTTTCCTTTCAGTGCAAATAATGAAGTGTGTAAATGCTGTTCAGTGCTGTTGCAGGAGAATTTCTGCATTGTATTTGTGTTTGTGTTTGGAAATGTTTAGCAATAAAACAATTGTCTTAAAATACAGGAAAACAATGTGGTGCTTTGGGTTAAACTTTCACCTCTGGCAACTTTCACTTGGGTTGGAGTCTAGCCCAGGGTTGAGTATCCCTTCTGTTGGCTGTGAGGATTATGTGTGAAAAAGAGTTTGGGGCAACAGGCTTTCAGGGGATAAGAGATGTCCACCAGAATAGTCAATGGAACCAACTCTGGAGTGGCTGAACTTTTCTACTTTGAGCACTGCCAAGCTTTTAAGTACCTTATCTTTACTTTTATTTTATCCAATTTCTCCACTACCTCCTCCTTTACTGTGACATGGTCAGAATCCTGTTCTTTAGTGACGACAGATGCAAAACATTCATTTAGTATCTCAACCATGCCATCTGTCTCTACAAGAAGATCTTTCTTTCTTTGTCCCTACTTGGCTTTTTTACCAGCCTACCTTTGATTCCAGTCCACCTGGGCCAGATCCCTTTTCAACTCACTGAAATTAGCCATCCTCCTGTTGAATATTTTCACATTTGATTTGTCCTTGTCCTTTTCCATAACTACTCTAAACTTAATGATATTGTGATCACTGTTTCCCAAATGCACCCCCAATGAAACATGATCCACTTGCCTCACTTCCTTCCCCAGACCCAAATCCAGCAATGCGTCCTTCCTTGCTGTGCTGGAAACATACAACTGAAGAAGGTTCTCTTGGGCACATTTCAAAAATAAAAGGAATTCTCCCCCTCTTTTCCCTCTAAATTGTTCTTTTCCAGTCTATAGTTTCTGCATCTTTCTGCATTTTGCCTCTATCTCCTTTCCACTATTTGGTTGCCTATAGTATATACCCAGCACATGGCAATGGGAGTAATCCAGAGATTACTACCTCTTGAGGTTCTGCTCCTTGAGTTCTTCCCTAACTTCTGAAACTCTGAAGCGGGACCTCAACACTTTTCTTTCCCTTGCCATTGGTTCCCCATGGACCACAACTTTGGCTGTTCCCTTTCCCCCTCCAAATGTTCTGCACTCTCTCAGTGATGTCCTTTACCCTGGCACCAGGGAGACAACACACCAGGCAGGACTCATGTCAGTGGGTGCAGAAGTTCCTGACTATTGAATCCCCTATGACAACTGCAGTTCTACATTTCACTGTGCATTCCCCACCCCCCCTGCAACCATGCAGTCATTTCCCCCATGCTGCTGTTAATGGGCTCGAGTCTGCATTTTCCTGAGGTGTTGTCACTCTCAGTCAGCACTGAAAACAGGTTTGAGTGTGTCACAATCCCAGAGGATTCCTGCACTGCTTGCCTTTCCCTACTCTGCTCAGCTCTGTGTGGCTGTGAGGTGACCACCTCCTGGAACATGCACTCCAGGAAGTTCTCAGCCTGTTTTATGTCCTACAGTAACTCCAGCTACTTCTCAAGCTTAGAAACCCTGAGCTCAAATGCGAGCAGCTGGAGGCACTTCCTGCACATGTGGTTATCCAGGACACACCGCGTCCCTGAGTTTCCACATGGCACAGGAATTGCAGGCAAAAGGTCACAGGTGCCCTATCATTTTACTTAAAAGTTTATCTACTTAGCGCTGGTTTAATATCGCTTTAACACCTTTCATTAATTATTTATTCATTATTTATTATTTATGTATACCAGATTTTTGCTCAATGCAATTAGATCCTTTTAATGTTGGTATCTGCTACTGAGTTAATTTTAGTTTTATCCCCTTAGATTTAATTATTTACTCTAATTACTTACTCATATGTTTATTTATTTCCTGTTGCCATTTGGTTTAAATTACTCAGCACCATCTTCTCCCTCTGCCCCACATTCCCATTGTCACTCTGTTTAGCAACTCACTCTGAGGAACTAGAGATGAAAAGAACATGGGAACTAGGTGGGCACGTGATTAAGACGATACACTAACACGGATTGGTTGCACTGAATGGCCTACTTTCATGTTGTAATTTCTATGTAATTCTAGCAGGGATTGCGGCTGAAACCTCCCTGGCCGGTATGACTTAGTACCACACTGAGCAATACATTTACTCAATCAACCTCCAGAAGTCTCTGAGTCAAAAAGTCATAGATTCAAGCCCCAACCCTAGGACGTGAACACAATGTAGGTTGACACTCAAGTGTTGTACTAAGGGAGTGCTGCACTGTGGAGGTATAAGAAATCAAATCTGTTTAGCTGGATGTAAAAGATCCCATGACACTATTTAAAGAAGAGCAGTGAAATCACTTGACAACCCACCAATGTCACGCTCTCAATCAAACCCACCAAAAAATAGGTGACTTGATTATTTACCTTTTAACTGTTTATGGAACCTTGCTGGGTATGAATGGCTGCTGTATATTCACCTATACAATAGCATTCGTTGTATTTCAGTGATTCGCTACATGTGAGGCACTTTGAAATGCTTGTGAGAGATGTGATACAGTGCCATATCAAATACAAGTCTGCAGAATTCTTTTGTCATTTATGAGGGGGTGTGTATTAACTTTCCTCTCTCTACCAGGCACTTTATGTTGACTTTAACAACTTTAGTTCTTAATCACTGCTCCCAATTCCTCTCAGACAGCAGGTGTTGGTGATGGAGGATGGCTGCACCAGAGCCACTGGGAGTGGAGGAGGTGTGAGATGGTGCTGGGGTGGGGATCCTCTATTGGTACACAGCCAGTGGCTGGTTCACAGGCCTGGGGTCTACCACCTTTTCTCTGCCACATTCCTGGGCCTTTTCTTTGTTGGGTACGGTAGCTTAGTTATTATGTTACCTGAATAGTATTCCAGAGGCCTGGCTAATAATGAGAAAGACGTGAACTCAAATTCACCATGGCAGCTGGGGAATTTAAATTCAGTTAATTTTTAAATCTGAAATAAAAAGCTAGTGTCTGGAATGGTGACCATGAATTATCTTAAAACCCTATCTGGTTCACTAATGTCCTTCAGGGAAGGAAACCTACTGTTCATACCCAGCCTGCCATAAAAGCGACTCCAGACCCACAGCAATGTGGTCAATTCTTAACTGCCTTCTGAAATGGCCACTCAGTTGTATTCAAGAAGGTCACCACATCCTTCTCGAGGGCAATTAGGGATGGACAATGCCCACATCCCATGAATAAATCAACAAAAATTCCATGCTTTTCTCCCCCTCTACTATTCTGCTGTAACCATTTATATGCCCTCTGCACCCATTTTTTATTACTATACTGATCCCTTTACTATAATAAAAGCAAAATACTGCAGATGCTGGAAATTTGAAATAAAAACAAGAAATGCTGGAACCACTCAGCAGGTCTGGCAGCATCTGTGGAGAGAGAAGCAGAGTTAAAGTTTCGGGTCAGTGACCCTTTTTCGGAACTAGCAAATATTAGAAATGCCAACGGTTATAAGCAAGTGAGGCGGGGGTGGGGCAAGAGATAACAAAGGAGAAGGTGTAGATTGGACAAGGCCACATAGCTGACCAAGAGGTCATGGAGCAAAGGCAAACAATATGTTAATGATCCCTTTACTATCTCCTTTTGCCTTTCACCATCATCCCTTTTGTTGTTAATCTCTCCTATCTTTCACCCTATCATTAGACCTTCCCTTTTGTTCTTTTCCTGCCCCCTTTTCCCTCGATTGTAGTTGTATACATTATGTTACATCTCTAACATCTTTTCATTTTGATGAAAGGTCACCGACCTGAAATATTAACTCTGTTTCTCTCTCCACTGATGCTGCCTGACCTGCTGAGCGTTTCCCAGGATTTTCTGATTTAATTTGTGTATTTAACTTAGTCTCTTTCCTATTCAGGGTTGGTTATCCTGGATCCAGAGGAGGTCACGTACATCGAAACCCAGGTGAAAGGGGTCATAGGTCGATCTGTGGTGCTGGAATGCGGCCAGTCTGTGCCCACTATTTACATCTGGGGTTTCACTAGACCTAGCTTCAGTGACATTCGTGCGGTGCTGTACAATTATGGGATGGGCGCCAAACTGCAAAAAATGGCCTCCATGTTCGGTGACGTGAAGGTCCTTTCCGACACCGCGTCCCTGATTATAGACAACCTGCAGCTTGCAGCCGAGGGGCGCTTCACGTGTCAAAGCTTGTATGACACCAATGATGGGGCGAAACTTGTGTACGTCTTCGTGGATTTACACGTCATGGGTAAGTTTGAGATTTTGATTTTTCAGCAGGCAGAAAGGAAAATTCAGTCAATTCTGTCCCCCACCTTCACCCACCCCATTTTGTGCTGCTGCCAAAGTTGAATTTTACCTTCCACACCACCACCCCCCCCACCCCCGAGGATGTGTTTGACAGGAATATTATGCAATATGAAACACAATGGGGCCTAACTTCATCAGCGTTCAAAACTGGAAGTGATCTGTATGGTGAGCAGTCAAGACGCACCAGAGCAGAATGGCCCGAAATTGGTCCTTGGGCCTGGTGAAATCAGGCTGCCCTAAAGCAACTCGCAGGCCAGGGCCTGGAAAATGTCGTCCAGCTCAGATGCTGGTTGAGGACCACAGATGAGTTCAGGGATTGAGGAAGGGATAAGATCGGGAATGGACGGGGGTAGGGGGGAGCAGCGCCCACAGTTTTAATGTGGAGGAGAACACCAGAAGATTCAGGCTCCACATCAAGGAGTTTAAAAAAATGCTTACCTGCAGGCTTCTTCATCGCTCTCTTGTGGTCCCTGGATAGGCCTCTGCAGAGCCTGAATAAGTAGTTGAAGCTTCCATTGCCATTAGTTTTAACTATTCTTAATCAATTTTGCTAATAGATCCAGAAATGGCTGCAGGTGCCTCATTGCAGTATTGAAATAAAACTAGGATTCATTTCAGGCAGTTTCCATGGCCTCCCAAGAAAAGGGCCTTGCCGAATTTAGCATAGGCCCTCCCATTGCTGAATTTGTCATTGTTGTATCTCACTTATGTCCATAAAATGGGCTGTTGAGTTTAGGCCCCGAGGTATCATTCTGCTAAATTGTAGAATCATAGGATCACAGAATGGTTACAGCACAGAAGGAGGCCATTCAGCCTCCTTGCTGACTCTCTGCTGGAGCAACTATGTTCGTCCTACTCTTTTCCCATAGCCCAGCAATTTCGTTTCTCTTCAGGTGCTTATCCAATTGCTGTTTGAAAGCCACAGTTGAATCTGCCTCACCACACTCCAAGGCAGTGCATTGCAGATCCTAACCACACGCTGCATAAAAGCATTTTTCCTCATGTCACTATTGCTTCTTTTGTCAATCACCTTAAATCAGTGTTCTCTTGTTCTCAGCCGTTCTGTCAATGGGAACGGTTTTTCTCTATCTACTCTGTCCAGACCCCTCATGATTTTGAACACATTTATCAAATCTCCTCCCAACCTCCTCTTTTCTAAGGTGAACAGCCCCAGTTTCTCCAATCTATCCTTGTAACTGAATTACCTCATCCCTGGAACCATTCTTATAAATCTTTTATGTACTCTCTCTAAAGCCTTCACGTTCTAAAGTGTGGTGCCCAGAATTGAACACAATACTCCAGTTGAAGCAGAACTAGTGTTTTATAAAGGTTTACCATAACTTCCTTGCTTTTGTACTCTATGCCTGTATTTGTAAAGCTCAAGATCCCATTTGACTTTTTAACCACTTTCTCAACCCACCCTGCCACATTCAGTGATTTGTATACGTACAGCCCAGGTTTCTCTGTTCCTGCACCCCCTTTAGAATTGTACCCTTTAGATTATATTACCTCTCCTCATTCTTCCTACCAAAATGTATCACTTACCACTTCTCTGCATTAAATTTCACCTGCTATGTGTCCGCCCATTCCATCAGCAGATGCTGGAAATCTAAAATAAAAACAGAAAATGCTGGAAATACTCAGCAGGTCTGGCAGAATCTGTGGAGAGAGAAACAGGTCATTGACCTTTCATCAGAACTGGAAAAAGTTGAAGATGCGACAGGTTTCAAGTAAATACAGAGGCAGGGAGAGGGGGAGGTGAGCAAAGGACGAAAGGGATGGCTTGTGATAGGGTGGAAGGCAGGAGAGATTAAATGAAAAAAGGGATGATGGTGCAAGGCCAAAGCAGATGGTAATGGGACAGAGAAACAAAAAATGTGTCTAGAGAGCTGTAAATGTTAACAGTAGAATCATTACTGGCACCTGCTATCCGGAGAAAATGGGATCATAGGTTGCGATCTGAAATAGTTAAACTTAATGTTGAGTCCGGAAGGCTGTAAAATGTCTAACCAAAAGCTGAGGCACTGTTCCTTGAGCTTATATTAAGCTTCATGGGAACATTGTAGGTGGAACAGTATACAATGCTTATAATCAGGAGGTGGAAGTTGTCTTTCAACTGAACTCCTCGAGGTGAAAGCGGTCAGCTTACTTATGGAAATAACCATGTTCCTTTTACTTTACAGTTCCAGTTACCAAACCGTCCATTCAGATGAGCATCTCGGCTCCTGTTGAAGGGTCTGCAATTTCAATATTGTGTTCTGTGGAGAATGGAACTGGACCCCTGGAGTACACCTGGAACAGACAGGCAAGTCTATCCAGAAGTGCCGTCAATGTCTCTGAGACCACGGACAGCCTGCTGAACCTGACCTCAGTGACCAGGAACCACACGGGCTGGTACACCTGCACTGCCAAGAACGAGGTGAATGAAGCGACCAGCGACCGGGTTTGGCTCGATGTCATCTGTGAGTCCCTTTAGCTACTCGGACTGAAGGCTTTATGAAATTTACAGTCAAGAGCTCATCTAATGAAATCTGGCTCTGTGCCCAGCTAATTACTTAGTTGCACTGTATTCTGGAAACTGAAATGACTCCAGGTCCTGGGAAATTCTCCCTGCCCTGACATGGAGTGTAAATGATTCCCACTGAGATCCCTAAAGGTCTGCACTGGTCAGCTGGCCCTTGTTGGCTTGTTGCTAGCTTTTATTGCTCTTGGTTGGGATGTAACTCTAGATTTTGGTTCAGCATGTAGCACTTTGACCTCTGAGTCAGAAGTGCATGGGTTCACTTCACACTGAAGGAACTTGTGCACAAAATCTAGGCTGACACTCCATTGCAATACTGAGGGAGTGCTGCTGTGTCAGAGTTGCCATCCTTTGGATTTTCCATCCTTTGGATGAGATGTTAAACCGAGGCTCTGTCTGCTCTTTCGATGGATGTAAAAGCTCCCATGGCAATATTTTGAACAAGATAAGGGGAGTTATCCCTGGTGTCCTGGCCAATATTTCCATTTTAGCAAACATCATTGCAAGAAGGTTATTTGGTTATTATCTCATTGCTGTTTGTGGGAGCTTACTGTGTGCAAATAGGCTGCACTAATTCCTGCATTGCAGCAGTGACTATACTTCAAAGAGTACTCCATTGGCTGTAAAATGCTTTGGGACATCCCGAGATCATGAAGGGAAATATGTAAGCAACAGATTGACATAGTCATACTCAACGAATCATACCTTGCAGACAATGCCCCAGACACCACCGTCACCATCCCTGGGTATGTCCTGTCCCACCGACAGGACAGACCCACCAGAGGTGATGGCACAGTGGATACAGTTGGGAGGGAGTTGCCCTGGGAGTCCTTAACATTGACTCTGGACCCCATGAAGTCTCATGGCATCAGGTCAAACATGGGCAAGGAAACCTCCTGCTGATTAACACCTATCGACCCCCCTTGGTTGATGAATCAGTGCTTCTCCGTGTTGAACACCAATTGGAAGAAGCACTGAGGGTGGCAAGGGCACAGAATGTACTCAGAGTGGGGGACTTCAATGTCCATCACCAAGAGTGGCTCGGTAGCACCACTACTGACCGAGCTGGCCGAGTCCTAAAGAAAATAGCTGCTAGGCTGGTCTGCGGCAGGTGGTGAGGGAACCAACAAGAGGGAAAAACCAACTTAACCTCGTCCTCATCAATCTACCTTCTGCAAATGCATCTGTCTATGACAGTATTGGTAGGAGTGACCACCGCACAGGCCTTCTGGAAATGAATTCCCATCTTCACACTGAGGATACCCACCATCATGTTGTGTGGCACTACCACTGTGCTAAATGGGATAGATTTTGAACAAATCTAGCAACTGAAAACTGGCCATCCATGAGGCAATGTGGGCCATTAGCAGCAGCAAAATTGTATTCAACCACAATCTGTAACCTCATGGCTCAACATATCCCTCACTCTACCATTACCATCAAGCCAGGAGACCAACCCTGGTTCAATGAAGTGTGCAGGAGGACATGCCAGGAGCAGCAACAGGCATACCTAAAAATGAGGTGTCAGCCTGGTGAAGCTATAACCCAGGACTACTTGCATGTCAAACAGCAGAAGCGGCATGGAATAGACAGGGCTAAGCAATCCCACAACCAACGGATCAGATCTAAGCTCTGCAGTCCTGCTACATTCAGTCGTGAATGGTTCTGGACAATTAAACAACTGACAGGAGGAGGGGCCTCCACAAACATCCCCATCCTTAATGATGGGGGAGCTGAGCACATCAGTACAAAAGACAAGGCTGAAGCATTTGCATCTATCTTCAGCCAGAAGTGCTGAGTGGATGATCCATCTCGGCCTCCTCCTGAGGTTCCCAGCACCACAGATGCCAGTCTTCAGCCAATCCGATTCACTCCACGTGATATCAAGAAATGGCTGAAGGCACTGGAGACTGCAAAAGCTATTGGCCCTGACAACATTCCAGCAATAGGGTGGCACAGTGGCGTAGTGGTTAGCACTGCAGCCTCACAGCTCCAGTGAACTGGATTCGGTTCTGGGTACCGCCTGAGTGGAGTTTGCAAGTTCTCCCTGTGACTGTGTGGGTTTCTGCCGGGTTCTCTGGTTTCCTCCCACAGCCAAAAACTTGCAGGTTGGTAGGTAAATTGGCCATTGTAAATTGGTAGGTAGTAGGTGGGGATGTGGTAGGGAATATGGGATTAATGTAGGATTAGTAAAAATGGGTGGTTGATGGTTGGCACAGACTCGGTGGGCCGAAGGGCCTGTTTCAGTGCTGTATCTCTCTATGACTCTAATAGTACTGAAGAAATGCTGGAAATACTCAGCAAGTCTGGCAGCATCTGAGGAGACAGAAGCAGAGTTAATGTTTCAGGTCAGTGACCCTTCTTCAGAACTCAAGTACTGAAGACTTGTGCTCCAGAACTAGCCAAGCTGTTCCAGTACAGCTACAACACTGGTATCTAATGTGGAATGTTGCCCTGGTATGTCCTGTGCACAAAAAGCAGGAGAAATTCAACCTGGCCAATTACCGCCCCATCAGTCTACTCCCAATCATCAGAAAAGTGATGGAAGGAATCGTCATCAGTGCTATCAAGTGGCACTTGCTCAGCAATAACGTGCTCAGTTTGGGTTCAGCCAGGGCCACTCAGCTCCTGACCTCATTACAGCCCTGGTCCAAACATGGAGAAAAGAGCTGAACTCTAGCCATGAGGTGAGAGTGACTGCCCTTGACATCAAGGAGCCCAGGCAAAACTGGAGTCAATGGGAATCGGGAAAACTCTCTACTGGTTGGAGACATACCTAGCACAAAGGAAGATGGTTGTGGTTGTTGGAGGTCAATCATCTCAGTCCCAGGACATTGCTGCAGGAGTTCCTCAGGGTAGTGCCCTAGGCTCAACCATCTTCAGCTGCTTCATCAATAAACTTTGCTCCATCAGAAGGGGATGTTCACTGATGATTGCTCAATGTTCAACACCATTCACAACTCCTCAGATACTGAAGCAGCCCATGTCCCTATGCAACAAGACCTGGACAACATCTAGGCTTGGGCTCATAAATGCCAGGCAATGACCATCTCCAACAAGAGAGAATCTAACCATCTCCCCTTGATGTTCAATGGCATTACCATCGCTAAATCCCCCACTATCAACATCCTGGGGGCTACCATTGACTAGAAGCTGAACTGGACCAGCCACGTAAGTGCTGTGGCTACAACAGCAGGTCAGAGGCTGGGAATCCTGTGGCAGGTAACTCACCTCCTGACTCCCCAATGCCTGTCCACCATCTACAAGGCACAAGTCAGGAGTGTGATGGAATACTCTCTACTTGCCTGGATGAGTGCAGCTCCAACAACACTCAAGCAGCTCAACACCATCCAGGACAAAGCAGCCCGCTTGATTGGCACCCCATCCACCACCTTCAACGTTCATTCCCTCCACCACCGATACACAGTGGCAGCAGTGTGTACCATCTTGGTGCAGCTCACCAAGGCTCCTTCGACAGCACCTTCCAACCCCGCAGCCTAGAAGGATAAGGGCAGCAGATGCATGGGAACACCACCATCTGCAAGTTTCCCTCCAAGCTACACACCATCCTGACTTGGAACTATAATCACCCCTCCTTCACTGTCGCTGGGTCAAAATCCCGGAACTCCCTTCCTACACCCCCAAGGACTGCAGCGATTCAAGAAGGCAGCTCACCACCACCTTCTCAAGGGCAATTTGGGATGGGCAATAAATGTCATAGTCAGCGACACCCACATCCCCCGAATGAATTAAAAAAAAAATGTAAAAGCAAGTTTTTTTGACACTATTGGGAAAATTCTACAACCCATGCTCCCATTGGCAAGGGTCAGTGCCAAGAGAATAATTGCTGCAATCAGCCTTGTTTTCATTACCCAGTATTAGTCAGTGATGTTGCATGCAAAAATACAATTGTGGTATTCAGCAAGATGTAAGCTCTAAAGTGAAGTTGGCTCACCTTGTTTTTTTTTTCAAGATGGTCCTGATCAGCCAGCCATCAATGTTACTCCTTACGCTCTCAACTCCGTGGGTTATTCAGCCATTGAGCAGGAGACAGTCTCCATGACCTGTTCAGCTTCTTCCAATCCACCCAGCCAGTACATCTGGTTCCACAATAATTCACAAATCTATGCGGGACAGCAGTTTGTCATTGAGCGAATTGCCCGAAGTCAAACAGGAACCTACATGTGCCTTGCGCACAACACAGTTCTCAACGCCAGGACTAAGAGCAGCATCGTACTCACTGTCTACTGTGAGTACAATTTAATCTCATTATTTTTGCTACAATAAACTTTTCTTATCCTGAACTGTTTTTCTGCCTTTGATTTTGCCATAAATTCCAATATTTCTTGACAAACTTGCAGATTTTTTAAGCCAATAAGGTGAGATTAATAAACATTTGCTGTGTAAACTGCTGTCAATATATTAGAGCAATGTTCTACACTAATTCATAACGAAACTAGAAAATTATAGGGGCAGTTTGCACAATTGGGATAATCTTCTTTGCATTGCAAGTACAATTCAGGGCAATGGCTTCTGCAGTGCTTTGCTGAAAAATTGTGATGTTTTCATTTTATTCTCAGCCAATTGTTTAGCAACCAAACTCTATTAAAGGACCATTCTCTGGCATGGAGTAATGCAATACCATGCTCAAAATGTTCAGGTAATAGAGCCTGAAAATAGAATGCACAGGACGCATGGGTGATACCAACTGTGGTACCCTTGGCCGTCACCTTGGCTAAGATCAGCCACCATAACTCACATCAGGGGCTTACTGTTGAGGAGGGGTCCCCCAGGATGCCTGATATAGAGTAAAAGGAGGGGGTTATATGCTCCTGTTAACTGACTCCTCAAAATGGACAACCTTAGGACATTCCCAATTAGTTTGAATCAGGTTACCCTCTTTCTATAAGCGCAGACTGGGTGACCGCTTTGCGGAACATCTCCGCTCAGTCCGCAAGCAGGACCCTGAGCTTCCGGTTGCTTGCCATTTCAACACTCCCCCCTGCTCTCATACTCACATCTCTGTCCTAGGCTGCTGCAGTGTTCCAGTGAACATCAACGCAAGCTCGAGGAACAGCATCTCATCTACCGATTAGGCACACTACAGCCTGCTGGACTGAACATTGAGTTCAATAATTTCAGAGCATGACAGCCCCCCACTTTACTTTCATTTTTAGTTATTTTTTCTTCCTTTTTTTTAACTTTCTTTTTTACATTTTTTGCAATCTTTTTTTGCATTTATTTCATTTCATCTTAGTTTGTTCAGTTTGCTTACCCACTGTTTTTTTCAGGTTTTTTTTCAGGTTTGCACTTGCTGCTGTTCAATATTCAGTGTATTCACACCTAATCTGTACTAATGCTTTGTCTTTCAACACACCATTAACATATTGTTTGCCTTTGCTCCGTGACCTTTTGGTCAGCTATGTGGCCTGGTCCAATCTGCACCTTCTCCTTTGTTATCTCTTGCCTCACCCCCACCTCACTTGCTTATAATCTGTGACTTCTCTAATATTTGTCAGTTCTGAAGAAGGGTCACTGACCCGAAACGTTAACTCTGCTTCTCTTTCCACAGATGCTGCCAGACCTGCTGAGTGATTCCAGCATTTCTTGTTTTTGTACCCTCTTTCTATCTATGTCTCCAGGAAGCTGAGACTCACCACAGGCGATCTTTTGAGGCATTCGAAGACTGGCTTAGTATATTCAAATGAATAAATCCTTTGAAGTATGAATTGTACATGACATAAAAATTGAATCATTTGGTGCTATCAAGATCACTCCCTCATGTTGCTCTTGTAGCATTAAGCTGTGCAAACTAATCCTATTCACCTTTGCCCCATTATTAATCTCCTTAGAAGGTTTGGAGAGCTGTATTCTTGGGCAAATCTTTCCCGATAACTGCCTTAGCTGGCGCCTTCAACTTCAGATGTTGCAGGAACAGGCAATTAGTCCCAGTGAGGTAAAGGAGCCCGAGAGCATGTATCCGCGCTCTTCATGGCCTTGTACGTAAAGAGATATTAGGAAGAACACCTTACTTGAAGAGTGCTTGAAGAGTGATGAATGTTTCAAACAAGCTGCTAGGTGGGGTATTGGAGGCAAAAACATTGAATCCTTCAGAATGGAGCTGGATGTTATTAGGAGAATATTTCAGTGAGATTTCTTGTCCATGATTTTCCTTAGCTATATACTTTAAAATCATAACTTCTCTCCATTTTCCCAATTCAACACCACAGAAAACCTATTTCAACATACCTTGAAATTGAAACGAACACTTTCCTTGACAGTCATAGATTCACCTCAAAATAACAACTAGCCTGACTGACTGTTAACTGTTGAAATTTACTTGCACATCTCCTTCGGCATTGCTCATGGTAAGTCAGAAGCTCTGTAGTTTCACAACGGCAGAAGCACTGTAGAATGTAAGCCACAATTCATAGTTTAAGTCTGTTTTTAAACCTACCCCTTTAGACATCAATGGGTCTAACCAAGCAGATGCCTGAGGCCAATTAGAGTTTAATTGCTGCGGATAATGGGAAGTTTACAGATTGCTGGGTGCTTGTAAATTTTCAGTTCTAGGTCAGCCTGCAAACATCTCTCTGAAACAGTAATTACCTCCTCCAATTCCTACATTCCTCTTGTCCCCCTTGAACTGTTCACTTTGACTAGATGTTGCTCCATGATCCTGCTTATTGGAAACAGGTAGCCCACTGGCTAATTATAAATGGGAAGAGGTGGCTGAAACAGTGAAGGTAGGACCAGGTTCATTTTAGTTCATTACAATTGCTCATATACTGAGTTACTAACCCCTGCAGTCCTTCATACCATGTATAGATCTGCCTGCTGGGAGGCCCATCTGCACCGTGCTTTCTGTTAATGATAATCAGGATATAGCTTTGTGGTGCTCATGGGAAGGTGGAGACCCGCCAGCGACTCTCCAGTGGGTTAATACAGCAATGGATGGCATTGATGCAGAAGGAAAATCCAGTATTTCAAGAGTGAAGCCAGGACGGGAGACCTCAGACAACAGTACCTATTCCTGCCGAGCTTCTCACCCAGCTCTGAGGGCAGACTGGTCCTGCAGAACCACTGCTTGTGAGTATAACTGATTAATAACTGTTGGCTTGGGTAGAATATGTTCATTGCTCTTTATCCTCCAGCTACCTCCAATTATTTTTCCCTCTCCGGCACTTGCTGTCTATTTGATTGTTGGGAGTGTCATGGTTGATTTTGATCCTGACCTCACCTAATGCTCACTTGCCAGCAGGAATGACTGGCTAATGATGAGGATTGGGGACCCTGTGTGATTTTCTTTTCTACAGCACCTTGTCATTCTAGCTAGTGCAAGTGCTCACCATGGTGCTCTCAGGGATGGCGCTAGGCTTCCTTAACCTGCACCAATATTATGAAAAATATTATTAGCCCAAACCCAACCACTCATCCCCGAAAGCTCCAACATGCAAAAAGACATGTGCATACCATGAAAATGTATAGAGAAAGCTCCCACTGAGATAAATGTGCATGAAATAAAGCTTTTGCACTCTTTTTGCAACAATGGGTCAAATCTTACTGGAGTGGGGCATCTCACTGCGAGGACTGCCAGTTATTCTTTATCCCGAGCACTTCAGCTCCAATTAATTTTGCACTATAACTTGCTGGAAGTGTGAGATCAACAGGGCATCTGGGACTTTAGTTAACTGTGGGACAAACACTGTATCTCCTTAACCAACGAGATTTGAGGATTGAGAAAGAGACAGAGGATGCAGAGAAGGAGGTTGAAGTCGAGTCAAATCTGGACTAGAAAGAGAAACAAAGGGGAAAAGAATGATTGATTCTGAGGGAGAGAGAAAACAGACAGAAAGGCAAAGTAAGAAAAATGTAAAAGGTTGCAATAAAAATATTGCAAATCTCTAACAGCAATTGACTAATTGCATGAATGAGACTCAACAATTGAAATTGTTTCATTTCTGGGCCTGAGAGGTTGAATATGCCATGAAATGCACATCAATTAAGACGTAAACCCACGTAAAATGGGGAGATGATTATAAAGAAAGTCCGATTTTGGGATTCAGATGACTACAAGCTGGACATTTTTTGGACTCGCTTCTCTCTCAAGATTACTTTCTTGTTCTCATTTTCACCCATGCGTTGTTCAATGTCTAATTTTGTTTTAAAATTCTTTTATGTTTTCAGTGTTGCCTGAAGGGAGACCCAAATGCTCGGCTACTGCTGTGAAGAGTTTGGAATACACCATGCTGTCATGTAGTTGGGAAGGAGGCCTACCACAGGCTTCACTGCAATGGAAGAACTGGAGAGGCAGTTTCTTGGGTAATACTGAACGGTCCATCAACAATCAGGTGCTAAAGTCTAGTCCAACATATAGTGGCAAGGAATTTATCTGTCAAGCGACACATCCTTTGACCAGAAGCAGGGCATGCAGCATCCGACTAGGTACTGAGTCTCTCCTCAAAGATTCTTAATTTAAAAATATTCACTGATCTTCGGCCTTCTATCCTGAATTCAGTTTTTCTGTTATCATGTAGGAGAGTAGTTAATATACTGTCCTTGAACTGAGACAAGCAACCAAGCTGGTTCTGGGGATCAAGGATCTAAATTGAGGAAACATTGAGGATGCTGAGCTTGTTTGCTGTAAAATAAAATAGTGATTTTGAGGTAACCTAATTGAGGTTGTCAATATTATAAAGAGATTGGTGAAGATCAGTCAAACTGTTCACTGTGATGAAAGGTTCAGAAACCAGTAATTGTTAGATTCTATGATTCTATGAAATAAAATGAAGATGTTACTTGAAAGTTATAATCCTCTGTGTTTATCCCGCTTTCAGAGGCGCCCAATCTTCTCACCCCGAAAAACACTCTGACAGTGTTTGAGGGGAGTGATGTCCATCTGACCTGTATCCTTAAAACAGCGTACCCTTCCACGGAGATCATCTGGCACAATAATAGGAATGAAAGCGTCTGGTTAATGCCCAAGAAGTACCAGCTACACCAGGAGGTCTCCTGGTCGAACCTCACCATTCGGGAAACAGATGGAGACCATGACAATGGAACCTACTGGTGCACAGCAAGCAACGTGGTGGGGAGTTCCACCGTCAGCATCCAGCTCCATGTGAATAGTGAGGAGCCTCTCATTAGTGATTGTAACCATGGCAATTCGTGTTTTGAATTGACCAACTCTTTAGCTGTTCCTTTTATTGTGTGTGTATGTGTGCTGTGGTTAAAGGGGAACCAGTAGATGTATTGTAGCTAGATTTCCAGAAGGCATTTGATAAGGTGCCACATCAAAGTTTATTGCAGAAGATAAAAGCTCATGGTGTAGGGGTAACATATTGGCATGGATAGAAGATTGGCTAGCTAACAGGAAACAGAGAGTAGGCATAAATGGGTCATTTTCTGGTTGGCAAGTTGTAACAAGTCGTGTGCCACAGGGATCAGTGCTGGGGCCTCAACCTTTTACAATTTACATAAATGACTTGGATGAAGGGACTGAAGGTATGGTTGCTAAATTTGCTGATGACACAAAGATAGGTAGGAAAATAAGTTGTGAAGAGGACAGAAGGAGCCTACAAAGGGATATAGATAGGTTAAGTGAGTGGGCAAAGATTTGGCAAATGGAGTATAATGTGGGAAAGTGGGAAATTGTCCACTTTGGCAGGAAGAATACAAAAGAAGCATATTATCTAAACGGTGAGAGATTGCAGAGCTCTGAGATGCAGAGGGAATATTTGAATGTTTTTAAGGCAAAGATAGATAGATTCTTGATAAGCAAGGGGGTGAAAGGTTATTGGGGGTAGGCGGGAATGTGGAGTTGAAGTTACAATCAGATGAGCCATGATCTTGTTGAAGCCGAGCAGCCTACTCCTGCTCCTAATTCACATGTTTTTACGTGTGGCCGCACGCGCGCACACATATCAATGTGCGTGTACAGGTGTGTTTGTGTGAGTGTGTGTATATGTATTGGTGTGTGCTTGTGCATGTATACCACACACACCATGACATGTACCACACACACACCCCTGGGTTATCTGAGATGGACGCTCTTGTACATTTTTATTTCTTAACTAAGAAATTCTTAGATCTATTAAATTTCCTTACTATTAACCTGCCCCTCCCCCTCGATAGGACTGACCTTTGAGGGTCGGAAGGGACATTTGTAGATTGTTGTCATGTCAATTCAATGCATTGGTATTGAGAGCATAATATATTTTCAACATTTATCCCATTCCTGCTGTGTCATATCCTGTTTATGTGCCACTCCTGATTGTGTTGTAACCTCTATAATTTTTAACTTCATTCACAGGATGTAGGTATCGCTGGTCAGACCGGCATTTATTGCCCATTCCTAATTGATCTTGAGTATAATTGAGTGGTTTTCTAGGCCATTGCACAGGTAGTTGAAAGTCAACCACGTTGTTGTAGATCTGGAGTCACATGTAGGCCAGACCGGGTTAGGACGACAGATTTCCTTCCCTGAAGGACATTATTTACGATGATTCAGTAGTTTCATGGTCACCAATACTGATGCTAGCTTTTTAATTCCAGATTCTTTTTCAATTAACTGAATTTAAATTCCTCAGCTGTGATGATGTGATTTGAATTCATGTATCATTAGTCCAAGCCTCTGGATTACTATCCAGTAGCATAACCACTGTGCTCCTGTACTCTATTGTATTACTGGCTCTGTATGTTTTTCCTTCTGTAGCAGTTTTAACTAAGTGTTTTACAGAATGAAGCTTGATGGCTCTACATTCTGTTGTCATGCTAACAATGTGCTTTCCTCCCTATCCTTCACAGAATACCCAACGCCCCCAAATGTGACCATCAGCAAGCTGCTATATGGCCGCCAGCGGACGGAGGTAGTTCTGGAGTGGATGACTCGAGGTTCCGGTGACTTAACAGGTTTTATGATACAGAGGAGAGCCGCACGCCGATCTCTTAGGGCTCATGGCAGGACCAAACTGGAGGAATTTGTCAGCGACCCATACAACCCCTGGCAGATCATCGCCAGTGCTATCGACCCTGCCATTAGAGGTCACAAGCTGGGGGGCATGGACCCCAGGATCTTGTATGCTTTCCGTATTTTGGCTGTCAATCACAAGACAACAGGGTATCCTTCAGAAGTGAAAACTCCAGGTAGAGTATGAAATCTTTCAGAAGAATTGAAAATGATTTCCCAGGAGCTGCTATCTTCTTTTTCCCATTATTTTTTTATTTTGTATTTTTGAGATGTGGCTGACACCAGTGAGGCACATTTACTGCCCACCTCTAAGAAGATGCTGGGTTGTCTTTTTGATTCTCCCTCAGCGTTGTTTCTACAATAGTTTGCTGGGTCATTGCAGAGGGCATTAATAGTCAACTGCAACCATGTGTAGGTCAGACCAGGGCAGTGGTGGCAGGTTTCCTTCTCTGAAGGATTCTAGTTTTATGACAATCTGACAGCTTTTGTGGTATATCCCCATGCCACAAATTACTAGATTTTTTGAATTCAATTCACAACTTGTCTCTGGGTTCCTAGTCTAGTACCATAACTACACTACCCTGTCAATCATTCAAAACCTAACAAATTAACTTCAAGGTGATCCAAAGCAGCTCAGTTGGGAATGAGGTTGTGGGAGGTCAGGTAATGGATAGACCTTTTCCCCAATAAAATCCCCACTCGTCTACACAGCAGAGGAAAGCATAACCTCCTAGGTCTGTAGGCAGCTTCTCAGCTGTTTTGTCGAGGGTCCATGAGAGTTGTGCTACTGTAGGGGTGGAATCTTGGTTTTGAGAGCAATCTTGTAGGGAGGGAGACAGATAAATGTTGGGAGCAGAGCTATGTCTCGCTGCCATCGATATTCTTCTTTAAAATCAGGTTAAAAACATTGGCTAAAATCTCCTCAAAACTCTTTCCAGTTGCTTAATAGGAAATGGGAGCATTTTCCTGTGGGATTGAGCCATACAGATCAATAGACCACAGGATCAATCCCTGGTCTCTCTACAGTTATACACTGACTTCAATGGAAAGGAAAACTAGGCGGGTGCAAAACAGGCGAAGTATAACAGATGGGATGTGTGACGGGCAGATGTATAACAGGTGACATGTGTTTCAGTTATGGTATATAATGGGTAGTGTGTAAATCGGGTGAGGTGTATATGGCAGATGTAATAATCGGAGACAGTATAACAGGTGGGATGTATATTAGGAGGGATGTAGGAACATAGGAACAGGAGTAAACCATTTTGCTCCTTAAGCCTATTCTGCCATTCAATAAGATCATGGCTGGTCTGTGACCTGACTCCGTATACTCACCTTTGCCCCATATCCCTTAATACATTTTGTTTAACAAAATTGTATCAATATCAGATTTAGAATTAACATTTGATCAAGCATTTGACTTGCGGAAGCGAGTTCCAAACTTCCACCACCTTTTGTGCATTTAAGAGGAAGCTGGATAAGTACGTGAGGGAGAAAGGAATAAAAGGATATGCTGATATGGTTGATAGGATGAGATGATGTAGTGTGGGAGGAGGCTTTTGTGAAGCATAAATACCAGCATAGACCAGTTGGGCCAAATGATCTGTTTCTGTGCTGTAAATGCTGGGTAATACTGTGGGCAACCAGAGCATATCGTGGTGAGAGTCACTCCCTTTAGGAGAAGAGGGCAGGAAAGGAACACATTAGTGGAAAAAACATGAAGGATTTAGATGGAGTCAATAAAGAGAAATCTGTTTGCAATGGTTGAAGGGTCAATAACCAGAGGGCACAGATTTAAGGTGATTGGCAAAAAGAAACAGGTGACATGAGGAAATTTTTTTTTACATGAGTTTAGGATTTAGAATATACCGTCTGATAGAGTGGTGGAAGCAGATTCAATGGTAGCTTTCAAGAGGGAATTGGATAAATACTTGAGAAGAAATTGCAGAGATATGGGGAAAGAGTGGGAGAGTGGCCCTAACTGGATTGCTCTTCAAAAAGACACAGATGAGCCAAAAACCCTCCTTCTGTGCTGTACTATTCCATGACTCTATGATTCTATCCAGTCTGGTATCTTCCCACAGGGGCTGCACTGGATAGTGAGAGGGTTTATTGGATTGATCCGAAGAAATAGAGGATTTCTGAGGGAAACCCAGAAATTGTGTTGAAAATTCTGTATCTGCAGAACAACTGATCCCAAAGGAACTGTTGTCGTTGCTGTGACTCTAGTGTTAAGACAGGTTGATTCTTGGGTTATCCATTTGGTGCCTTTACACCTGTTGGAGGCCTCTTCATTTTCCAAATGCTGTCCATTCTATCATTTGTTAATCTTGATTTGCATGGCAGAGTTTGCTGCGTTCACTTAACAATTATAAGTGTATATATTTATTGATGTACTTTTTTAAAAAGCCATTTGTCATATTTAGTCCCTCTGAAAGGACAATTCAGTCTAAGTGTTAAATTGAAAGGAGATTTGTCACTACTATGTGTGATCCGGGCGCACTGATCTAACCCCTTTTCCCACTTATTCCAGTTTACAGCTAGCCATTGGATTGCCTGTTCTCAGCGGAAGGGATGGATTCCAGTGTCGTGCCTCTTCCCATTTACAGTTGGCTTCCTGAATTATAACTGTAGTAGCCATTTGGCAACCTGTTTCCCATAACCAGAGTGCTAAAAAACATTGCAGAGGAGTGTTCATAGGATAAATTGGAAAAGGAAGAATATAACGGGGATATAGGGAAAGGGTGGGCCATTGAGTAGATATCTGTAAATGAAGAGCTAACAATGCCCATGGCTTGATGGGTTGAATGACCTTCCTCTATGTTGCAACTTCTTTGATTCAAGAATCAGAAAATTATTTTTTAACGAGCAAGTGTTTTCATGTTAGCTGTGGTGAATTTTGATTGTACTTTATTTGAAAGCTCATTGCTATAAATTCTCTCAATGCAAACCTCCTCAAAAGATAAACACATTCCCTGGACTTGCTAAAAGCCCCAATTTGTTAGGAGAAAAGACACAGCCTGAGCAAGATGGACCTTTGATAAACTCAATTACTTCCTGGAACCTAGGAGTTTATAGTAATGAACACTGACAGTACATAAGTGACAATTTAGATCTTACTTTTGCAAGGTGTCTAGGAGTAGTGCTGTTTGAATGCTAGCTTAAAATGGAATAGGCTGGAAATGAAAGATTCTGATCTAATGCCTTGCTGTGATTTATATTACTACTTCAGATGTTGCTGTTGTAGATTAAGCTGGAGTCTGTGTGAATTGCAGGACTGAATTTTAACAGTCAAAAATGTATGGGTTGTGTTCCGGATGGATGTTAAAATTTAAAAAATCTGAACCCTGACCCCACCCCTCCTCCAACCCGCCTATTACCGTGTTTAACAGAGGCGGGACAAGGGGCAGGCAGACAACTCGCCACCAGACGGGATAAGGGGTGGGCAGCCAACTCGTCACTGTGGAGCAGGTTGACTTTTAAATATTTTAATAAGGCTGGTAGCCTCTGATTAAATTGACTTTGCAGATTTTACAGTGGGCAGCCGGGCCTCGGGAAATTTGAAAGCTCAAGGGCGGTGAGGACAGCTTTGGGGAGAAGGGCCTATACAGTACTGCTTGTGGTCCAGGAGAAGCAAGGAGAACTTTCCCTAGCCCTCCAAGCTCTCCCACATTAGAACATCCCCCCTCATACAAAGATCCCTGAGATTGGCCCACCCCAGTGCTGAGGATTGGGCCCCCATCAGGATTGCCCCACTCAAGTCAGGGATCAGATTCCCTGCAATCGAGACACTGGTTGGTGCCGAGATTGGATCCCCTTTTGGAATTGGACTCTCCAGCACCAACTGCCTCCCTCCCTCCCCATCCTGGGTTGGGTTTGGACCCCATGTCCCCAGGGATCGAACACCCTCGGGGTTGTGGAGCAGATCTGCCTGCTTCTGTGGCCTGCTCTGGAGCTGTCCCTGCTTGACTGGAAGCCAAGTCTGTGAGAGGCTGGTTTCCAGGCGGTGATCCTGTCAATTCCTGTCTGAAACTCTGTCCCCCTCACCCAACACCTACTTAACCTGTACCTAGTAATATATAGGTCACAGTGACTGTAACAGTACTCTGTTGAATTAGTAATTAGTAATTAGTACTTAGAGATAAGAGGATGACGCTGTGCTGTCATCAGGGGTCACCATTCAAAGGCTTTTGTTTGCAGGGACTAGACTTTAACCTGAGACTAATTTGAATCTAACTCAAAAGGGGAGATGGAAAATCTTTGATCTCTCTGATGCAAGGTCAGGGGATGAAATATACAAGTATGCTGCTCTTTCTGTGTGAAGTGGTAAGAAGGTGGGTTCAAATCTAGTCCAGCTCAAGATGATGAGAATCTTTTGTCTTTGATTATTGTTAACAAAAAACAGACAAGGACTCGAAATGCCATTTGGCTCATGGAAACTTGCCCCTCAAGTATCACAATCCTTTGGTACCCTAACTGGCTCATACCTTAACTGGCTAGTACACTAACCTTCCGATACCCTGATCTCTAATCTCCTAGCTAGCTAATACACAAATCCTCTAGTATCTCAACTGTCTGGTATCCTAACTGAATAGTACGCTAACTGGATAGTACCCTAATCCTCTCATATCCTAACCATCTAGTATCTTTAACCTACAGGCACCCTAACCATATGGTGTCCTAACTAGTTAATAACCTAACTCTTAGATACCCTAACTGAATAATACTCTGATCCTCTGTTACTCTAACCATCTGGTAATCTAACCCTGTTCTACCCATTTCTCCGGCACCCTACTCTCCTATCACAGCAACAACTGCATTTTGAACAGTTCAATGTTTGCATCTGTACTGCCTCACTTGGCAGATTATTCCTAACATTTAGCCCTGAGTAAGGAAATGTTCCTGATACCTCTTTGAAATGAACTTTGAATCATATTTTTAATTCTGTCAATTAACGGCTCAGTTATTAACCATTAACCTCTCTCTTACAACTGATTTTGTTTATGCAGTCAGTGCTGACCTGGTCATTGAGTAAACTGGGTTGGAGGAGTTACTGAGCATGACAATGGGAGGGAGTTAAACAAACATTTGTGAAGTTACTACCATCATCTGGGGTGAGCTTCAGAGCATCATTTGAATCAAAAATTAATCTTCTCACTTCCTTGTTCATCTCTTCACCCTGCTGGGCTCATCATCTCAGTGTTGAACTCAGCTCCACAATGTTAAGTTCATCTCCTCATAGTTGAGTTAATTTTTTTGTCAGTTACCTTAATTCTGTCTCTTCTGGTTATTTCCCTTCTGCTGTTAGAAACAGTTTCTCCCCATTTACTCTATAAAAATGCTTCATAATTATGAACCCCTCTATTAAATCTCTGCTTAACCTTCTCTGCTCTAAGGAGACCATCACCAGCTTTTCTAGTCTCTCCAGATAAATGACATCCCTCATCCCTGGTCTCATTTAAGTAAACCTCTGCACCCTCTCTAAGGCCTTGACCCCCTTCCTAAAGCATGGGGTCCTGAATATTCCTGATGGGGCCTAACCAGTGATTCATAAAGGTTTAGCGTAACTCCCTTGCTTTTGTGCTCTGTGCCTTTGTTTATAAAGCCAAGGATCCCTTATGTTTTAGTAACAGCCGTCCCAATTTGTCCTGACAGTTTCAAAGACTTGTACACGTACACCCTAGACCTCTCTGTTCCTGCACTCCTGTTAAAATTGTAGCATTTAGTATATATTGCCTCTCCTCATTCTTCCTACCAAAATGCATTACTTCACTCTTCTCTGTGTTAAATTTTATAATCCAGGTATCTGTCTCGTTCTGGAGTCTGTTATTATTCCCCTTAATATTTACAACATTTCTGAGTTTTGTGTCATCTGCAAACTTTGAAATTATGCTCTTTATACTCATATCTCTCAACCTTGCCACCTCCCACATTGATATCACTGGCAAGACCATTTTGAAGACTTCTTTATTTTCCTTGCTTTCCATTTCTAAGCCCTCTAACTCTCTGCCCCAGTAAAGAACATAAATAAGAGTCTAAATGTGCAGAGGAACAGAGGGATCTAGGAGTTCAGATGTACAAAGCACTAAATGTAGCGACACCATTTAATAAGGTCATTAAAAAAGCAAACCAAACACTTGGGTTAATTTTTGGAGGATAGAATTGAAAAATAGAAATGTTGGAATATTAATCCTTGGTTAGACTACATTTGAGTACTGTGCACAGTTCTGAACTCCATATTACAAAAATCATATAGAGACATCAGAGAAGGCACAAAAACGATTCACAAGGATGATACCAGAACTGTGAGGATATACTTGTCAGGAAAGGCTGAAGAGACTGGGGTTCTTTCATCTAAAAAAGAGAAAGGTGAGAGATGACTTGATAAAGGTCTTTAAGATTAAGAAAGTGTTTGATAGGATAGATGTAAAGCAAATGTTTCCATTTCTAGGATACCAAAACGAGGGGCCACAAATATAGCTAGTCATCCATAAATCCTACAGGGAATTCAGGAGAAATTCTGTACCCAGAGAGTGGTTAAAATGTGAACTTGCTACCACAAGGAGTAGTTGAGACGAATAGCATAGATGCATTTAAGGGGAAGCTAGAGATGTACATGAGAGAGAAAGAAATAGAATGATATGTTGATAGGGATAGTTGAAGAGGGCTGGATGGAAACTTGTGTGGAGCAAACATGCTGGCATTGTTCAATTGCACCAAGTGGCCTGTTCCAATGATGTAGACACTATGTAACTGTGTAAATAGAAGTGCCCTCCAATGCCCTCTCCAACTCCCAGTCCCTCTTTTCTGGCTCTCCATCCATCAGGATGTTGCTACCTTCTGCCACTTCTTCAACAACCTTGCACTTCCACTTTCAACAATCTAGCCCCTATCAGATCTACTATGGTTTTCCATCTCACCTATCCTAATACAACTCACAGCTGCAGACCCTGAACCTTAGGGTCTGTTTATAACTCAGTGCAAGTGGATGGGTTGCGAGTTAAAATCTTACCCTTGGTGTCCAGTTTGATCCTGAGATGAGTTTCAAACATCAGATCCAGTCCATCACAAAGATTGTATCCAGCTCTGAAATTCACCATTCTCTGTCCCTACCTCCTCCTCATTACATCATATTACAGAGTAGTATTACATAGTGTTTACAACACAGAAATAGGCTATTTGGCCCAACAGGTCCAAGCTAGTGTTTATGCTCCACACAGTTTCCGCGATTTCCTTCTATTCCTTTCTTCCTGATGTGTTGATCTGACTTTCCCTTCAATGTATCTATGCTATCCATCTCAACTACTCCTTGTGGAAGTGAGTTCCACATTCTAAACACTCTCTGAGTAAAGAAGTTTCTCCTGAATTCCCTACTGTATTTATTAATGACTACTTATGATCCCAAGTTCTGATCTCCCCAGCTAGAAAAACATCTTCTCTACATCTATCCTATCAAACCCTTTCATAATCCTAAAATCTTCCATTAGATCCCCCCTCAGTCTTCTCTTTTCTAGATAAAAGAGCACCAGCCTGTTCAATCTTTCATGATTCTGAGTCCTGGGATCATTCTTGTAAATCTGTTTTGCACCTTCTCCAGTGCCTCTATATCCTTTTTGTAATATGGAGACTGGAACTATTCAGAGTATTCCAAGTGTGATCTAACCAAAGTTTTATACAAATTTAATATAACTTCTGGGCTTCTCAATTTTACCTCTATAGAAACGAACTCCAATGCTTTATTTGCTTTTTATTTAATGATCTTATTAACATGTGTTGCTACTTTTAGTCATTTGTATATCTGTACTCCCAGATCCCTCTGCTTCTCTATCCCATTGCTGCAGAAATCCTTATTCATGCCTTTGTCACCTTCAGACTCATCTTTTCCAGTGCCTTCCTTCAAAAGTATGAACATATGAAAATGATAGGCAGGAAAAGACCAGCTTTTTCATCAAGCCAGCACCACACCATGATAACTGGAGCCTGGGTTCCACCAGGGCTGCTCAGTTCCAGACCTCATTACAGCCTTGGTCCAGACATGGACAAAAGAGCTAAATTCTAGAGTTGGGGTGTGAGTGATTGCCCTTGACATCAAGGCAGCATTTGACTGAGTGGCATCAAGGAACCCTAGCAAAATTGAAGTCAATGGGAGTCAGGGAAAACTCCCCGCTGTTTGGAGTCATACCGAACACAAAGGAAGATGGCTGTGGTTGTTGAAGGATAATCAGTTCAGCCCCAGGTCATTGCTGCAGGAGATCCTCAGGGCAGTGTCCAAGGCCCAACCATCTTCAGCTGTTTTATCAATGACCTTCTTTCCATCATAAGGTCAGAAGTGAGGATGTTTGCTGATGATTGCGCAGTGTTCGGTACCATTTGCAACTTCTCAGATACTGAAGCAGTCTGTGCCTACATGCTGCAAGGGGATAAGTGGCAAGTGATATTTGCACCACACAAGTGCCAGGCAATGACCATCTCCAACAAGACAGAATTTAACCATCTCCCCTTGACATTCAATGGCCTTACCATCGCTGAATAGCCCAGCATCAACATCCTGGGGGTTACCATTGACCAGAATCTTAACTGGTCCAGCCACATAAATACTTTGGCAACAACAGCAGGATAGAGGCTGGGTATTCTGTGACAAGTAGCTCACCTCCTGACTCCCCAAAGTCTGTCCACCATCTACAAAGCACAAGTCAGAAGTGTGGTGGAATACTCTCCACTAGCCTGGATGCGTGCAGCTCCAACAACACTCAAGAAGCTTGACTCCATCCAGGACAAAGCAGCCCATTTGATTGGCACCCCAGCCATGACTTTAAACATTCACTCCCTCCACTACTGACACACATTGGCAGCAGTGTGTACCATCTGCAAGATGCACTGCAGCAACTCGCCAAGGCTCCTTCGACAGCACCTTCTAAGCCCACGATCTCTACCACATAGAAGGACTAGGGCAGCAGACGGGTGGTAACGCCACCACCTGCAAGTTTCACTCCAAGCCACACACCATCCTGACTTGGAACTATATCACTGTTCCTTCACTGTCGCTGGATCAAGATCCTGGAACTCCCTCTCTAACTGCACTGTGGGTGGATCTACACCACATGGACTGCAGCGGTTCAAGAAGGTGGCTCACCACCACCTTCTCAAGGACAATTCACGATGGGTAATAAATGCTGGCCTAGCCAGTGATGCTCACATCCCAAGAATGATTAAGGAAAACAAAAATGACGGAACACTTTCTACTCCATGTAATCTTCAGGGCGAGGCCAAAACAAAGTAAAACACAGCGTCAGTAGGAAAATGTTTTTGGGAAATTGCTCTCTTCAGGCAATGAAAACCAGTCCAGGAGATCACATGGACCAAGTGTTACCTGTCAATCCATTTACCTACTATATTATGGGATTTCTGCCCCAATCTGGAAATGGTCCAGTTCCCTACTGAAAGCATGCAGTGAGTCAGCATCCGCCGTAAAGTCCCAACTCGCTGAAGCTCCAGTTTACCCGCTGCAAACTCCTACCCACCCCATCATTCCCATTCTTGTTGACCGCTATTAGCTCCCTGTCCCCCAGGAATTCTCAATTCCAAATCCTCGTCCTTGTCTTCAAATTCCTTCATGATGTCACTTCTTCACCCCCCCCCACTCACTCAGTTTTACAGGCCCCAGTGTCTTGCCACTCTTCGCTCTTTTAACTGTTGGGCACTGTGCGTTCTCAATCTCTCTGCCATGCCTCAGAAGCAGAGCTTTGAGCCATTTTCCATCAACAGCAGAATTTTGAGCCATCTTGGATGCTACACTCTGGGATTCCCACTCTAGCCCTCATCCCCTTGCTACTTCTCTCCTCTCCTTCATTAAGATTCACATTAAGATCAATCTCTCTGCATTTCTTTTATTGGGAGAGCTCGTTAAAATTTCAGATGAAGTAATTTCATGTGAATATGTTAAGTGTTTATATAAGGCAGCTTTATTTCTGTTTTTTAAATTCTTGTGTAACATAACTTATTTAATTTTTTTAAGTAAGTGACCAATCTTGGTTGAAGTAAACCACTTTAAAAGGGCAGTATTGAGTTGTCACCTGTGTATTTTTTCAGCGGACCCACCTTTTAGTGCCTTGCCAGCCGTGATTGGTGCAGCCGTGGTCGGAATGCTGGTTGCCGTTGTAGGAACTGTGTTGGTGTTTCAGTACATTATAAGGAACCGTGAAAACATTCCATGTAAGTCACTCCCAGCCTGTCCTGATCATTATGGGATCTATTGTTGGTCATGACTGGCTTTTAATTCATCAATCTCACTATGATGATTCCCAGGAGAATTGAACCTGATTTTACAGGGTTAAAAAAAAACTTAATTACAGACGTATGAAATAGATGTGCAAGAAAAGGTCAGCTGATCTTTCAAGTTGTCCCCACCCTGATGATAGCTGGAGTATCATAACTAGACACTTCCTACCTCCTCCCATCCCGCAGTCACATAATCTCCAGTGGGATGCAAAAGAACAGAGAAAAAATCTAGAGCAAATAAGTGAAAAATACTCTGGAAAATTCCAGGCAGTCACATTGACCAAGTATCTATAAAATCACTTGCCTTCTATGTGATGCTATCTACACCAGCCAACAATGTATTCCAGAGGCTCACTACTCCCTGGGGAATTTCAGAGAGACACACACACACACAATACTGTGCTGATGTGCAATGCTCTAGCTTTGAATCCCAAGTTGCATTTGTGATGCTTTTCCTCAGTACTTCACTAGGTTATACTCCATTTTCTTGTATACTTTCCTCTTCCAATTTGTTCCAGCTTAATGCTCCTTTTCTGAAGGCAGTGACACATCCAGAGTCTGCACCCATCGAGTTCTTCATCCAGGGGTTTGAGACTACACTCTTCTAGTTCCTCATCTAGGGGTTTGAGACTACACTCTTCTAGTTCCTCATCTAGGCATTTGGATCAACACCTAGTTCCCCATCCAGGGGTTTGGGTCTACACTCTTCTAGTTCCTCATCCAGGTTGTCATTTTTCATGCATAATCATGGAGTGAGCTTTGGTTAAAAAAAATTCTTGCATTTATACGGTGTATTTCATGACATGAGGATGTCCCAAAGTGCTTTATAGGCAATTAAATATTGTTGATGTGTAGTTACTTTTGTAATGCATAAAACACAGCAGCCAAGCTTGCACACAGTAAGGTCCCACAGATAGATTTCTACTCATTTTTAACCAAATGGATTGAAAGTCTAGCCATAGGCCATTATCAAACACTCCCAGGCAGGTACAGCACAGAGCAAAGTTCCCGCTACACTGTCTCATCAAACGCTCCCAGGGCAGGTACAGCACAGATTAGATACAGAATAAATCTGTCTCTACACTGTTCCATCAAATACTTGCAAGGTAGGTACCGCATGGGCTAGATACAGAGTAAAGCTCCTTCTATACTGTCTCACCAAACACTCCCAGTGTAGGTACAGCATGGGATAGATACAGAGTAAAGCCCTCCTTTTATTTAAAGTAAAAAAGACCAGTGCCTTATCACACCTCTGAGAAACATCTCAAACTGCCTCACATGCAATAAATTACTTTGAAGGGCAATCACTGTTGTCATGTAGGCAAACGTGGTGGCCGTTTGCTTCACAGCCAGACCCCACAAACAGCAATGAGATGAACAGTCAATTGATCTGTGTTATTGATTGAGTAAAGAATGTGGGTCAGAATATGAGGAAAACTCATAGCTCTTTGAACAGTACCATTGATCTTTAATAGCCATCTAACAGGCAAAGTTTTCCAAAGGACAGCTCCTCTGACAATGCAGCACTCCCTCAGCACTGTCCTAGAGTGTCAGTGCCAATTACACACTCAAATCCTGGAAAAGTGCTTGAGCCTACAACCTTCCAACTCAGATGAGTGTGTTATCAACTGACCCAAGCTAACGTTGCTCCACCAAGCAGTCCCAGGGCAGTCACTGTTAAACTCCAGAAAGCTTGTTATGGAAGGATAATGCTGGAGCCTATCTTTACTCAGTTTCACATTTAGTGTACAGAGTAAAAGGATTACAAACATGTATCACCTCATTCAAACCCGGAAATGACTGTTTCCCCAGGAATTTCTTTGAGGTAGCAGACATTGATCCAACAGGGAGTCTTTGTCCAAGACCTGAACCCCAGTTAGAACCAGGAGCCTGTCCATATGTGACACCCTAGCACAATCTAGCAATTTAAATGCTAGCACTAAACATGGGATCTCTAAATTGAGTTTCCTCAATCTTCTATACAGTCTGTTAAAGTCCATGATATATTCCTCCATTGAATAACTATCTGTTTTCCAAAATCTATCATAGTCTGACCATGCCTCATATGCATTCAATAGATCATCTTTTTTGTAAGTTTCACCCAAGAATTCTAACAGAAGATCCAACCCTTCATCAGTATCGAATTGACGAGCATCCAGTTCACAAAACACTTTACTTTTAATTTTACTTTTGGTAGGAAGTGACAACGCCAAGGCCGTACCTTGTTTCTTCTTTGGTAGGGATGTAACCCATGTCCACATATCTACTTCATTCTTTCACTGGTCATATGGTTCAGACTCAGAGAACAGCAGAGCGTATTCATACCCTGACAATTTACACGTTCTTTCTGCCATATTTTCCACAATAGCCTGTGAAATTTTAGTTTTCTATGTAAAAAAAATTTCCTTGTTTCCAACCTTCAGCTTTAGGCAACCATCCTCTGCTACCATGTTAAACTCCAGAAAGCTTGTAATGGAAGGATAATGCCGGAGCCTATCTGTATTCAGTTTCACATTTATTGTACAGAGTAAACAGATTACAAACATGTAGCTCCTCACTTAAACCCTTCACCAATGTCAGTAAGTATCTGCTTATAAGTGCTCAAGAAAGACCCCATTTAACACCCTCCACCTGCATGCAATCAAAAAATTGATACACAATGAACAGATTAACAATCATAACATGGTTTGGGTGGCAAGTAAAGCTCCCGCTGCACTGACTCAACAATGTGTTTTAACCCGAATCTCAGAAGACTTGAAATGACCCTGGACAACCAATTAGTGGCTCACCCCACACAGCAATTTGTAACTAATATTATTGGTTGGAAGGTGTTGATTCTGGACAATGATAGCTGTTTGACATTTACATCCTAATGCCCCCTAAACTTAGGACTGGTGAGCATGAGCAAACAACCTAGAAATTCAGGTGTGCACATTTTTGGGCATATATAGACACAGGATTCATGGCTTGTGCCTAAATGGTGAGGCCTGAGGTTCCTCCGATTTTGGGCTGTCTTATTATAATGGAACCAGGGAGGAGGAACAGCCCATGCCAAAGAGATGCAAGATCGGTAAGTGGGTCTGAAAGCCAGAATCGGGCCATGGGGCTGGAGTGCGGGTTAGGAGCTGGGGATCACGGAGGCCAAAGGGTCAAACCAAATGAAGTTTCTGAATGATTCTGTCTATTCACCAGCCGTTAACACAGTATGAAACTTGGGTGGCATGTTGAACATGCACACTGCTACTTCAGCTCTGTGATCCGCTTTTGAATCCAGCCCAGACTCTTTCCACTGACAGATTCCAACTGTTGCCCAGTATGTACCTGCTGTAGAGAACTAATCATATCGGCCATCTCAGTTAGTGGAATTACAAGGGTTGTTCTCGGGGAAGGGGAAACATTGCATTTATATTTCTTGCTCTTTTGAAACTGGAATTAAAGCACATTGTTGGGTGCATGAAGTGTACCTGGCCTGGATGTACTTGACATTAGGGAGTCGAGTAGAAAACTGCCCCATTCCACATAGCGGATATCCCTGATCTTATAAGCACAGATATTCACAAAAACATATTCAAAGAATTAATTCCAGAATAAGGAATTATTTTGCATCATGAGTGTTCTCTTTAGCTAGGGGTGTGATTTCATTTTGTCCTCTGTTCCTATATGAATACTTAATGTTAAAGTTTTCCACTTTTTAAAGGCGTTGTAGTGCTTGTTTTAAAAAAATGCACAAAGGGGTTTAGTCCAAGTTTGTGAAGTACTTGAATGGGAGCAACATACAGTCTGAAAAATTGAATAGACAAAACTCATGGATTGGGCATTGCTGGCAAGGTCAGCACTTATTACCTATTCCTAGTTTCCCTTGAGAAGGTGGTGGTGGGCCATCTTCTTGAACCGCTACAGTCTATATGGTGAAGGTACTCCTACTTACGTAGGGAGTTCCAGGATTTTGACCCAGTAACGATGAAGGAATGGCATTGCATGTTGGGTGGATGTGTGACATGGAGGGGAACTTGGAAGTGAAGATACTCTCATGCACCTTGCAGCTTGTGATATTTGGGTGAGGTCAGCAGGTTACAGCCACAACTGGTGGCCCTTGCACCCCACTAACCCCAACGCAAATGCTGTTATTAATCTAAGTGTAGTCTAGTTAAGGAGCTCATATTGCAGGAAACATATCCTGAAAGGTTCTTTGTTATCTTGAGCATGGAGGGAGAATTAATAGAAGATGAAGCCATTATATTTGTTGCCATGACTTCCTGAACAAGGGAGGAATGATAACTTTGCAATGTAATAACAAAAATCACACTGAGTTTCAGAGGAAATATGTTTGCTAAAATATTGTTGTGTAACCATAGTGTTCCCCTTAACCAGTTTGTGGGTAGTGTTACGATATGGATGATTTATAATGGCCAACTATCTCTCTTTCTTAGGGCTGCACGACCTGCTGTTTCAGCGGTAAGTACTGCACAACCCATAATATGTACACGTATATCTTGCGGAAAATGATTGGGTTTGTCCAAGGTTTTTCAGAGTAAAATGAGCAGCACTTTCAGCGCTTCCTGAGAGTTCAGGAAGGGCCGAATGGCCTACTCCTGCTCCTATTTTCTATGTTTTCTACGTTTCACTCCCGAACTGTTCGGCTCCTGATGCTGCTCAAAGCTTAGATTTGTCTTGAAAATTTCTATTGTATCCCCCCTCCCCTTCCCACATCCCATCCATCTCCCTTCCCCCACCCCCTCACCTCTCCCCCTGCCACTACCCCTTCATCCCCCCTCCCCCTCAGCATCCACAACCCTTTGGGGAAAGTATTCCAGATTTCTACCAATCTTTGTGTGAAAAAGTACCTCCTAATTGCACTCTTGAATGGCCTGACTAATTTTAAGATTGTGCCTCCTTGTTTTGGATTCCCAAACCAGAGGGAATAGTTTCTCATTATCTCGCCTATCGCATCCCATTGCAATTTTAAACACCTCAACCTTCTAATCTCAAGGGAATACAAACCAAATTTATGCAAATTGTGAACCTAATTTAACCTTTTACGCTCTGGTATTCTGGTGAAATGATTGTTTTTTCAGCAGCTAGTTGTGGCTTTGAAATTAGTGCTCATTGCCAACAGATGGTTCTAATCAATAATACGGTGAAGGTGTTTATTTTAATACAAGAGATCTGCCAGGTATTGCTCATGGTGAGTTACTCACTGTTCTTTAACAATAGGGGTCGTACCAATAAGGTGTCAGAGGAAAACTGTTACAGGAAGTTGAGTATGATGCTTACAAGGTATTTCCATAGGCAATTACCGTCATAAATATGATGGGATTTATCGAGGAAAAGACCATGCAGATGGAAGGTTTTTAATATGTTATGTGGATGGAGCTGACTAGCTGGACCGAATGGATTTTTTTGTTCCATGTTTTCTTTGAGGTGAAAAATGATAAAATGAATGGAGGTGATCTTAATCCTCAGAACCCTTTCACCTTCCTTCCCATAGACCACCTAGTGAATCACGGGAGCAGATTAATTATCCGGAGGATGCTGATGTTACTTCCCCAGCTGAGGGAGAAGATATTGAGGATGGCAGGGAACAGGCAGAAGGTATCAGATGGATTTTCTATTGTCATCTTTGTTCTCTTCAGGTCTCGCTGGGTCACAGCACCCAGAGTTGTCCTTGAGTTGACCTCAAGACTTGCCCAAAAGTAGCCTTGGATAACTCATCCTGTTCAGTTACTCTCTATCCCTGTGGGGAAAGGTCTGCCCTTCTTCCAAATGGTGGCCTCGCAGTTAATTGAAGGCCTGGGACATGATTGAAGTCTCTCCACTGGTAAGTTGTCAGCACTCATGTAGCAATTTCCAATCTTCGTTGTTAGGGTTCTCATTATACTTTATCCTCAGAAGAGACTTTGGTAAATTCCTGTGGGTAGAAACTGCAGGAAAATGGCGTTGAGGTAGAAGATCAACCATGATCTAGCTGAATGGCAGAGCAGGCTCGAGGGGCTGAATGGCCTACTCCTGCTCCTATTTCCTATATTTCTATGTTCCTAATTCTGTGTGATTCCCTTGATCACCCAAAGTTGACACCAGGGAGAAGATCAGGTAAGTCCCAGAAATAGCCGGTGGCAATGTTTCTCCCTGTATTTCCACTGAACTTCCACTGAAGTTGCAGCAGGAGTAACATTACATCCCTAAATTACACCAATAAGTAGATATTGGGAAGTGTGAATCAATTCCAGCACATAGAGTCATAGAGTGATACAGCACTGAAACAGGCCCTTCGGCCCACCGAGTCTGTGCCGACCATCAACCACCCATTTATGCTAATCCTACATTAATCCCATATTCCCTACCATATCCCACCTTCCCTCAATTCTCCTACCACCTGCCTACACTAGGGGCAATTTTACAGTGGCCAATTTACCTATCAACCTGTAAGTCTTTGGCACATCAGGGGTGTTGGACCGCTTACAGGAGCAGCTTACTCCACTGAACCAAAGAAGGTATCTTCGGCCAACCTTAAACTTGTAAGAACCTCCCTGAAAGAAGGACATCACAAATATAAAAAGCCTGATCAGACTAAAAATGAAAGAATTTTTGTATCATTTACAAAGGTGGATTATTAAAGAGGTCAATGTTCTGTGGTAACCTCCAGTCATGAAATGGAAGTCTCATGCCCTTCTAGAGGAAATCAATTGGTGCCTCATATGTTGGGTGGGGGTGTGGGGGAAGCTTGGTATTACTTGCCCTAAGAACGCAGGACATATTCTCAATGGCTGCATTCAATCTTGCAGAGACCAGTGCAGGCGCTTCTGCTGAGGAGACATTTACCACGACAGCCACCATTGAATCTCCGTCCGCTGGTGTTGACCAAGGTGATGTTGCAGCCGCTGAGTCACCCAGCACCTGAGAGTTGGAGATGGTGCCTGAGGAGCTGGCAGAGTACTTTCTCCGACACAAAACACTGAAAGTTTGATAAAGTCATAATGATGATCGGTATTCCCCTAGTTTGTCTGAAAACATTAAAAAAGCACCTATCCAGCTCCATGATTTCTGTCCAAGTGCTGACTGACATCAGGCATAATTACACTAATCTGTATGGGCTATGGACGATATCTGAATTTCACTGCATGTTACTTTGTCGCCAGGAGTGCACTGCCATCTGTGCCGTCTTCTCACCATTCTGCCACTCTCTCTCTTACCACCAGCTCACTTTCTTTCCATGAGTTTTCTAGCAGTCACTTAGGCTGTTTCTCCCACATGGATTTAGATGTGCTTTTCCTCTCTGCTGGAATGTAGGTTCTCATGAGCCTTTGTGTCAATTGTTATAATATTTTTGGCCCTTGTTCCATTAATGACATCATTGTTGGGTACAGTAATGCAACAGTTTTGTTACTGGAATAGTAATCCAGAGGTCTGGCTTCATAATCCAGATAACATGAGTTTGAATCTTGCCATGGGTGTTTGAGAATTTGAAATCAGTTTGAAGCGACCATGATGAGATCAGTTTGTTGTAAAAAAACAAACTGATTCACTAATATCCTTTATGGAAGGAAAGTTGCTGTTCTTACCCGGTCTGGCCTGTATGTGACTCCAGTCTCACACCAACATGGTTGACCCTAATTGTCCTCTGAAGTGACATAGCAATCCACTCAGTTTAATCAAACTACCACATGGCAATGGATCCCCATCCTGTGGGAATGAGCTATAAATTCTGGCTTTGCTAGCAATGCCCAAATCCTGAGAATTTTTTTTTTACAAAATGCGTTTTCCAATGGGAATTCCCCTATCTCAGTAATTAGGAGAAACAAGATGGGAACCCAAAACAGAGAGACCGCAGTCAGGTTAGGCTGTAGGAAAAGTGCCCATACAGTTACATCTACAGACAGTGGTACGCATACCTTGCTTTGGCTCTGAACACCCATGGCAAGATTCAAACTCATGTTTTCTGGATTTTGAAGCCAGACCTCTGGATTACTATTCCAGTAACAAAACTGTTGCAATACTGTACCCAACAAATAGTGTTGGTGGAGGCTCCACTTCCCAAAGGAAGCTGGGACAGCAGTTCAGATGACACCAATAAGATATCCAAATTCCTCATTCACCATGAGGTTGGAAACGTCCTCAGAAGCACCACAAGATGTGTTTACTGAAGATGGAGGTGCTTCTGAGCCTGAATTAGTGTATCTCAGAATAAATGGATGATCTTCGTGCAATCAAAGAACAACAAAGAACAAAGAACAGTACAGCACAGGAACAGGCCATTCGGTCCTCCAAGCCTGCGCCAATCTTAATGCCTGCCTAAACTAACTGCACTTCCGGGGCCCATATTCCTCTATTCCCTTCCTATTCATGTATTTGTCAAGATGTCTCTTAAACGTCGCTATTATATCTGCTTCCACCACCTCCCCCGGCAGCAAGTTCCAGGCACTCACCACCCTCTGTGTAAAAATCTTACCTCGCACATCCCCTCTAAACTTTGCCCCTCGCACCTTAAACCTATGTCCCCTAGTAACTGACTCTTCCACCCTGGGAAAAAGCTTCTGACTATCCACTCTGTCCATGCCGCTCACAACTTTGTAAACCTCTATCATGTCGCCCCTCCACCTCCGTCGTTCCAGTGAAAACAATCCGAGTTTTTCCAACCTCTCCTCATAGCTAATGCCCTCCAGACCAGGCAACATCCTGGTAAACCTCCTCTGTACCCTCTCCAAAGCCTCCACGTCCTTCTGGTAGTGTGGTAACCAGAATTGCACGCAATATTCTAAGTGTGGCCTAACTAAGGTTCTGTACAGCTGCAACATGACTTGCCAATTTATATACTCTATGCCCCGACCGATGAAGGCAAGCATGCCGTATTGCTTCTTGACTACCTTATCCACCTGCGTTGCCACTTTCAGTGACCTGTGGACCTGTATGCCCAGATCTCTCTGCCTGTCAATACTCCTAAGGGTTCTGCCATTTACTGTATACCTCCCACCTGCATTAGATCTTCCAAAATGCATTACCTCACATTTGTCCGGATTAAACTCCATCTGCCATTTCTCCGCCCAAGTCTCCAACCGATCTATATCCTGCTGTATCCTCTGACAATCCTCATCATTATCCGCAACTCCACCAACCTTTGTGTCGTCCGCAAACTTACTCATCAGACCAGCTACATTTTCCTCCAAAACATTTATACATACTACAAACAGCAAAGGTCCCAGCACTGATCCCTGCGGAACACCACTAGTCACATCCCTCCATTCAGAAAAACACCCATCCACTGATACCCTCTGTCTTCTATGACCGAGCCAGTTCTGTATCCATCTTGCCAGCTCACCTCTGATCCCATGTGACTTCATCTTTTGTACCAGTCTGCCATGCGGGACCTTGTCAAAGGCTTTACTAAAGTCCATATAGATAACATCCACTGCCCTTCCTTCATCAATCATCTTCATCACTTCCTCAAAAAACTCAAACAAATTAGTAAGACACGACCTCCCCTTCACAAAACCATGCTGTCTCTCGCTAATAAGTTTGTTTGTTTCCAAATGGGAGTAAATCCTGTCCCGAATAATCCTCTCTAATAGTTTCCCTACCACTGACGTAAGGCTCACCGGCCTATAATTTCCTGGATTATCCTTGCCACCCTTCTTAAACAAAGGAACAACATTGGCTATTCTCCAGTCCTCTGGGACCTCACCTGTAGCCAATGAGGATGCAAAGATTTTTGTCAAGGCCCCAGCAATTTCTTCCCTTGCCTCCCTCAGTATTCTGGGGTAGATCCCATCAGGCCCTGGGGACTTATCTACCTTAATGCTTTGCAAGGCACCCAACACCTCCTCCTTTTTGATAATGAGATGACTGAGACTATCTGCACTCCCTTCCCTAGGCTCCTCATCCATCAAGTCCTTCTCTTTGGTGAATACTGATGCAAAGTACTCATTTAGCACCTCGCCCAGTTCCTCTGGCTCCACACATAAATTCCCATCTCTGTCCTTGAGTGGGCCAACCCTTTCCCTGGTTACCCTCTTGCTCTTTATATATGTATAAAAAGCCTTGGGATTTTCTTTAATCCTGTTTTCCAATGACTTTTCATGACCCCTTTTAGCCCTCCTGACTCCTTGCTTAAATTCCTTCCTACTGTCTTATATTCCTCAAGTGCTTCATCTGTTCCTAGCCTTCCAGCCCTTACAAATGCTTCCTTTTTCTTTTTGACTAGGCTCACAATATCCCGTGTTATCCAGTAACATATTCCTCACCATCATTGTATAATGGTCAGCTGTGGCTCAGTGGGTAGCACTCTTGCCTCTGAGTACAGCTGTGTCTTGAGCACAAAATCTAGGTTGATGGTCCAGTGCAGTACTGAGGGAGTGCTGCATTTTCTGAGGTGATGTCTTTCAGATGAATTGTTAGACCGAGATGCCATCTGCCCACTTTGGTGGATGTAAAAGATGCCATAGCACTATATTGAAGAAGAGCAGGGAGTTATCCCCAGTGTCCTGACCACTATTTATCCCACAACCAACATTACTAAAACAAATTTTCTGGTCATTATCTCATTGCTGTTTGTGGAAGCTTGCTGTGCACAAATTAGCTGCCATGTTTCCTATATTACAACAATGACTACACTTCAAAAGTACTTAATTGGCTGTAAAGCGTTTGGGAAATCCTGAGGTTGCGAAAAGTGCTATGTAAATACAAGTCTTCTTTTGTAATGTACACAGAGGCTCTGTTCCACTCATCGAAAATGGTGTTCAGTGGATCACAGAATGAAAAAATGTGGGCATATGGCACCATGATGCAGGAGAGTGGGGGTCAGAGATACAAAATACAGAGAAATCAAGGAATCAATATTAACAGTTGGAGCTCCCAGTACAGAGTTTGATGCAACGTGAGTGTATAGCCAGAAACTAAACATGGCGATTGACACAGCTGGTTCACAGCCTGCATGATTATCTATTTATTGAGAAGAAAAATTGTCACTAGGAGTGAGAGATGTTGATCTTTGTGCCTGAATTCCCATTATACGATTATGTCATTCAAAGCTCTGTGCCGGGATTTCTAACTTGGAAGATCTTCTCCTTTTATTTACTGCAGCCACTGGAATTTCAATGTGGTTTTTGACATGAGCATCAGACATTAATTACACTTCAGATGCGCTCTGACTCTGAACAGGGTTCACTCCCCGATCAGAATAACACAATATTATTATCAGACCCGAGCTGGCAATTTCCCTCAGTCATATTGCTTGTGTCAACTTTTTGACTGAACTTGTGTAACTAATTAACACTAAAATAAATGGAATAAAATTTCAGTAAAGCATGTCAGTGTGTTCTTTGCCATTTATTTTTATTGCAAAGAGTAAAAGCCAGAGTTAAAATCAGGAACTCTTCCAGCGCCACACTGCATTATACCAAGGATCACCGAGATCGTGTCACAGGAGAGTCATAAAGAGGGTTTTTAGGGCGATTCACTAATAGGTGCCACAAAATTCAGTTGCGTAGTGCTGCTTTTATCAGCGCTATTGGTGCCATTCTTGTCCCAAAATTGTCCACATCCTGTGCCTGCACTTCTAGTTTGGGCCACACCAGTCACCATCTTGGATAGGGCATTAGCACAGATGCAAGGAGCGTGTGCCGGAAGCGTGCAGAGTAGGGAAATTGTGACCTCATTTGGCGTTACATGTTGATTTGCCGCCAGCATTGTCACTTTGGAGTTCAACACTCCAGCTAATGCCCTCTCTTGACCTCACACAGCAGATTATGCATTAAGCAGCAGGAAGGACACCCCACCAGCACTGTTCAAAGAAATCATCAAGTACTTTCAGGTTAGTTGCTGATTGATTTGTCCTTTTTTTTCATTTGTTCATTGGATGTGAGCGTCGCTGGTAAGACTAGCATTTACTGCCCATCCCTAATTGCTCTTAGGATGGTGGTGATGAGCTGACTATTTGAACCGCTGCAGTCCATGTGGTGACGGTACACCCACAGTGTTGCTGGAAGGAAGTTCCAGGATTTTGACCCAATGAAATGAAGGAACAGCGATATAGTTCCAAGTCAGAATGGTGTGTGACTTGGAGAAGAACTTGCAGGTGGTGGTGTTCCCTTGCGTCTGCTGCCCTTGTTCTTCTAGTTGGTAGAGGTTGTTTGGATGGTTCTGTTGAAGGAGCCTTGGCGAGTTTCTGCAGTGCATCTTGTAGATGATACACTATGATGCTACTGTTGCACCAGTGGTGAAGGGAGTGAATGTTGAAGGTGGTGGATGGGGTGCCCATCAAGTGGGCTGCTTTGTCCTGGATGGTGTCGTGCTTCTTGTGTGTTGCTGGAGTTGCACTCATCCAGGCAAATGGATTTCATCACACTCCTGACTTGTGCCTTGTAGATGGTGGACAGTCTTTGGGTAGTCAGTAGATGCTACTCACTGCAGAATTCCCAGCCTCTGACCTGCTCTTGTAGCCACAGTATTTATATGGCTGGTCCAGTTCAGTTTCTGTTCAATGGTAACATCCAGGATATTCATCAGCGATGGTAATGCTGTTGAATGTCAAGGGGCGATGGTTAGATTTTCTCTTGTGGGAGATGGTCATTGCCTGGCACTTGTGTGATGCTAATGTTACTTGCCATTTGTCAGCCCAAGCCTGAATATTGCCCACATTTTGCTGCATGGGGGCATGGACTGCTTCAGTATCTGAAAAGTTGTGAATTGTACCAAACACTGTGCAATCATCAGCATGCATTCACACTTCTGCCATTATGTTGGAGGGAAGGTTATTTATGAAGCAGCTGAAGATGGTTGGGCTAGGACACTACCCTGAGGATCTCCTGCAGCAATGTCCTGGGGCTGAGATGATTCTCCTCCAACAACCATAACCATCTTCCTTTGTGCTCACTATGACTCCAACGAGTGGAGAGTTTTCTGCCTAATTCCAATTGACTTCAATTTTGCTCCTTGATGCCACACTCAGTCAAATGCTGAAATAAAAACAAGAAATGCTGGAACCACTCAGCAGGTCTGGCAGCATCTGTGGAAAGAGAAGCAGAGTTAACCTTTCGGGTCAGTGACCCTTCATCGGAACTGACAAATATTAGAAAAGTCACAGGTTATAAGCAAGTGAGGTGGGGGTGGGGCAAGAGATAACAAAGGAGGTCTAGATTGGACCAGGCCACATAGCTGACCAAAAGGTCATGGAGCAAAGGCAAACAATATGTTAATGGTGTGTTGAAAGACAAAGCATTAGTACAGATTAGGTGTAAATACACTGAATATTGAACAGCAGCAAGTGCGAACCTGAAAAAAAACCACTGCCTTGACATCAAAGGCAGTCTTTCTTACCTTATTTCTGGAATCCAGATCTTTTGTCCATGTTTGGACCAAGGAAGGCTCTGGTGGAACCAGTGAACTGGCTGTTGCTGAGTTTGTAAAACAGTTTGGAAGTTAGTACTGTTGGTTAAAGTTGCTGAAGTCTACAGGGCATGCTGTGACACATGGTAAAGGCCTTGGTCCTGACTTCAAGGATTCTGGGCAAAACACTTTCTCTCAGCCATGGATACAGTAGTTTGTATTCCCCTTGGCCTGCAGCATGACAGGGAGCGACACAGAGAAGGTCAACCTGCTCAAAGAGTGAGGCAGAGGAGGCAGGGAAAAGGCTCTCAGTAGGAAGCCATATCCATCCAGGGTGCTCTGGGAGCAATTCAACTCCAACCTCAGCAAGGAACAGTGTGTCAGATGTCTTTGCTTCACTGAGGAGGTGCTCACTGAAATTTATGACCTGTTACAGCCAGAACTGCAGCCTCAGAGTAGGGTGAGGACGACATTGCCAGTGGCTGTGAAGGCGACCGTGGCTGTGAACCTTTATGTGCCGGGCTTCATTCAGGCTGGAGCAGGAAGTATTTGCAACATCTCCCAGTTCACCAGTCCCTGTTGTATTAGGGAGGTCACTGAGACTCTGCATTCCAAGAGAGCTGAATACATTTCAATCTTGCTAGATAGAAGTAGGTGGATCAGGAATGCGGTTTTCTGAGGATTGCTGGATTAGGGTGCCACAGAATGCATGCACGTTGCTTTGTGGGCATCACATGTCAATTCAGCAATATATCACAACCAGAAGTGGTTCCATTCCCTCAATGTCCATCTGGTGTGCGACCATACTCAGTGAATCATGCAAGCTAATGCCCAGTATGTTGGCAGTAGTCAGCCTCCTTTCTGTGGCAGTCCGCTCTACTATCTGCATTTGAACCTTGATGAGAAACCAGAGGGTGGCTACTGGACGACATGGCTCTCCGCTGACCACCTTGCTCATGACACACACATGAGCAGCATACATATAATGAGAGCCATACTGTCACATGGGATGTGATCGAGCAGACCATTTGGGTGCTTAAACAATGCTTCTGCTGTATGGACCCCTCTGGAGGAGCCGTACAGGTACTCGGCAGAATGTGTGTCAAGATTTGTCATGGTCTGCTGTATGCTGTACAATTTCGCCATCATAGGTATTATGACCTTGCCATCAGGTATTAGGTGACCAGGTGAGGAGGAAGAGGAGGAAGCGAGGAGGCATCCGACACATCCCCTTTCTGGCCAGGCTGTGCGTGATTGACTCGCCCAACTGCAGTACCAATGAATTCAGCCCTAATTCCCCATTCACCAACAGTTTCACACCTTACCTTCCCTCTGTTACTGACCATCACAGCATCATCTTGGCCACAACGCTAAAGTAAAAGCCACATAAAATAAACATTACAAACCAAATTTATAAATCAAACCATCCAATATTTCATAGAAAAGTCAACTAAGCATCTTTATGCATTCCCTTAGCGGCTGTCTTGCGGATACCTATGCCTGGCCAATGCCTATGTCTGGCCTAGTGCACCTATGCAGCGCTACCCCAGTGGCTGCAGCATGACTGGTGGAAGGCTGCTGACTTCCACTGGGGAAGACTGCAGATGGCCTTTCAGGACACCTTCAAGCAGCTCTGGCCTCGAAGGCTTGGTTTCAGACTGCACCATCTTGGCATGGGCAGCAGCAGTCTGGGCTGGCTGAGAGGCAATAGCAGGGTCACTGGTGGAGTGGCAGTGGTGGGGGGACAAATGATGTCCTCCTGAGAGAGGACAGCAGGTTTGTGCTCCACGGTGCCACTGCCATTCCCCTGGGATGGTGCCTCAGCAAAAGTAATAATGTGTTGGAGGACAGATTGCTGGACTGCTGTGACACCCTGTAAGCCCCTTTCAACACTGGTATCAGCAGCAATGAGGGCAGCATCTGAGCCTTTGTGGCAGCGAGCTGAGCTTGCATGATTGAAGTCTGAGCTTCCACTGCAGCACTTAGACGTTGGGTGGCTGCTCCTAATACTACAATGGAAGCTGAGACATTGGCCATCAAATGCTGCATCATCGATGGGTCTGCAAGTGTTGCCATGGAGTTGGCCACCACTTCAATTCTGGAAAGGATGAGCTCCAAGCTTTGCACAAAGCCCTGTGCGAAGTTGGTGCTGGACTCCTCCAATCTGTTTAATATTGACTGCAGGATTTCTGGCAGGCCTGCCAATGCAGCAAACATTTCAGTGTGCATACATATCATCCTTCTTCTGTATGCCAACCCATCAATGTCCTCACCTGAGTCCTCTGCAGCTGAACTCATGTGTGACCTTGCCCTTTTCCAAGATGCCACCTGTGCCAACCTTGTTCCCTGCCCGGGGTGCAGAAAACTCATGTCCGGTGTCTCACAATGTGCCTCTAAAGTATGTGCAGGGTCAGTATCTGTGCTGGTGGCTGCAAGTGTTCGAGCGGGTGACGGTCTTTTTTCCTCATCACTGTCCTCCTGCTCTTCCCGCTCTTGGTCTTCCACCACCTCCTGGCCGGGTGGCTGTTCTTGGGTATCTGAAAGGAGAAAGGCACAAGGGTAGGTTTGTGGTTAAGGTTGGGGTGGGGGGTGGGCGAGGGGAAGCAAGAGATGCATCCTTAAACCATCTGCAGCATGTAATGTAGCTGACTGATCATTTCCTGCTCAGTCTTTGCTCCCTGATGCCCTGCCCAGCTGTCCAAAGTGCCAGCGAGAGGTTGTTGCTCAGCTCATTCCCAGGTCCAGATTCCATATTGGTTGCAATTAGAATGAGGGTAAATTTGTAGCCTTAGTTTCAATAAAAGACCGGCATGAAGGACTGCAACAGATAAAATGCCACATACCCTATTAGCAACACGATGGGCTGCATTTTACCAGCTTGCTGCCAATCTCGGCGGGTAGCTTCAAAGATAGCGGGGCGCACGCGCGGGATTTGCTCCACAGAGCCGCCACGATATTAAACGTGGCGGCTCATTTACATGGTTGGGGCGGACTGCCCCCCATGACATGGAGGGGGTGGGCACTCCGTCCCCGCCAATGGCATCCAGTGCCACTGCGCAAGCGCTGGCGCCACTTTTAAAGGGCTTCAAGCCCTTACATTTCATTTAAAGTTTGAAAGGCACATTGCTTTAAAGTTTATTACAAGTTATTAAATTAATGTTCCTAGCCCCTCTCCCAACTCCCTAAAAAATTTACATTTCATCCCTTGCCCTCTCCTCCCTGAAAATACTCACCTTGTGTACCTGACCTTCCGCCCCCAAAGGTTAGAAACTTTCAACTTTACCCCTTTCCATCACCCCCTAGACCAATCAGGTAAGCTTGATCCCGCTCCCCTGCTCCCACACTGATATACTTATTTCCTCCCCCCTCCCTACCATCACTGGTTGGAGATCGGATAGCATGGGAGTGCCGGCCACCGACTGCAATAACGGAGCGGAACGGTCGGCGGCATCCAGTAATTTATTAATTCATTAATTTACATTGATTACCATATTTATATGTGTTTCCCGTCGCCGAGCGGTAGTGTGGGGCAGGGCCTTCCTGGGCCTGTGGCGGACCTCTCCCAGAGGTATTTTCCAGGCCCCCCCACCCAACGACCCCCAACAGCGGGGGGTGGGGGGGGTAGTTGGTAAAATTCAGCCCGATGATACTGGAAATGAGGAAGTGAGCCTGCTCAGAATCCCAACACAGCAACATCATCCTTCTAAAACTTTTTGACATGTATATTTTGGGCTGCAGAGAAAATTCCATCTTCAGATGGGTCGGTGTAGCAAAAACTATTGTGAAGAATAGTCTGAACGTTTGGCGCAATGTGAGACCAATCCCTAAGGCTGGTCAGATGACCCATTCACACTTTGACCCTGAAGCTGTAGGTCAGCAGATGCGCTGTTCTAAGCTGGCCAACTATTGGAGAAGTACCTCGTTGTTCACAAACACATTCATGGGGTGACCTTCCCTGAGATAGAATGCCCATCCATGAACTAACAGGCCTCAGATGCATCATTAATTCTCATAAATAAATAGAGAGCTCCTTCTCTTTAAGACATTTGGAAATACAGACTATAATGAAAAGAAAACATATGGGCTCAGAAATTCAGGCGTGCCCATTTTTGCATATGTGTGGGGCACAGGGCACATTTCCTACACCTGCATGGAGAAGCCAAGGCTCCCTCGATACTCTCCCCACTCCTCCTCTTCCAGGCTCCACATTCAGGTAAATTACTTATCATCTTGGTTGGCAGGCAATCCCTTGACTTGGTTTGCTTGCAGTCAGCGATGACATCAGCTGTCTCAGGAAGCCAATCTTGGAGAGGGGACATCAAACAGGTAGTAGACCCCTGATTTGCATATGCTAATGGACTATTGCCTGCTTTAGGTGTGGTAAAGGGCACCTCAGGTTTGTCCTTACCCAACATGCTGGCCAGCACATTTCCAGCCTGAAATGTACACACACTTCCTCCCCACCATATTGGGGCCTTAGTAGTCTTAGCAGTGCCCGAAAAATGGGACCAATTTCTCGGCCATGCTATCTTACAAGTTGAAATATTAAATAATACACGTTTTTAGAACGTTGCTGCATTTTACGTTTTGGTTTGACCACGAGTGAGAAGCTTCACTTGGTGTAGTGGGAAGCACAATTCAAACAACCTCACTTATTGCATTGAACATTCCCTCGCCAAGACTAGTGATATTAGCTCTATCGCTGTGAAGATGCATAAATCACGGAATCACAGCAATTACACCACAGATGGAGAACATTTAGCTCATTGTGTTTGTGTCGGTGACAGATGTTACAGATAAGCAGTAACATCTGTTTAGTGTCAGATATTGGGCTCTGAATCCTCACTTCTTCATCTCCCTTATTTTTCTGGTTGCGAGACTCCCAAGCTGTTCCAAACTCCTTGTTGTCTGAGTTTTAAATCAGTATTTAAACAGAATCCAATCTCCTACATCTGTCTTTTGCAGGCAGCTGCTTAGTATCAGTCTCTTTTACACTGACTTGTAATTGGGATGAATTTTACCACAAGCTTTTGGACTCTGGCGTTGGGGTGAAAAGTGGGTCCAGAGCCCGCACTTGTCATTTTAGCACAGGTAGCCTCCTAATTGGCCGCCTTTGCGCCCGTCGTCCAATTAAGGGCAGCGAGTGGACTCCTGATACTGCCAGCCCAATTAGAGGGTTGGCAGCTCTGAAGCCCCAGCATCGCCACCAGGAAAGGTGAGACCTTGAGCCTTGGACAGGTAAGTAAATAAAAACTAAAAAAAATCAGGAGGCTGAGGGTCGCAGGGGAAATCCCTTTGGGGAGATTGTTGGGGCTGCGGGGCTGCCTTTCCTGCCCGCAACCTCCCCTCTCCCTCTTTGGGGCCATGCAGCCCCTGGCTCCAATGGCCACCCCCCCTCCCCACTCCCCCCTCACCTCACCTCACCTGGGTGCCTCAGGGAAGCAACCTGCATTAAGGCGATGACCTCCGCACCATTGACAAAATGGCAGCAGTACCATAAAATGGCCCTTCATCGGGCATTTAAATAGTAAATCGACTCCCCACCCCCTTGGAATGAGCAGCCGATCTGTCTTGCAGCCGCTGCTGGGAAAATTCTCCAATGGCGGGACTGCACTGGGGAGATGTCCTAACATGGATCCTTGCTATTTCACCAGCTTTCCACCCACACCTCACCCATCCACCCACCCCACCTCCCAACCTGCTACCCAGGGGCTGGTAAAATTCTGCCTGTAGTCTCTGAACTACATATGCTATGAGACAACCAACAGAGGGGTGGGAGAGAGGTCCACTCACTTAATGGCATTTTAGACAAGGCTTCAATAGATTGAAACTTGCTGAGATTTGGATACTTTTGAGGTCATGCCTGTGTGTAAGTGGCAACCTCCTGGAGAATGCAGGAAGATGGGAATGAGAAGGCAGTTGAACCTACCCAGTTCTCATTTCTGCATCAGCTTCGACCCTCTCTATCTTGGCACCAAGGCTGGTCTCTCTAATTCCTGCTGAATTTGGAATCTTTTCCTTTCCAACTGCTTCAGCTGGCTTGGATATACTGCACCATGTACCAGTCTATTCTGCTGATTGAGCACAATCTGATTACTGCTCAAATTCTGTATCGTGGATGTACCTTTGTTCTATCAAGACCTTCTGCAACATTTATAGAATCATACAGCACAGATCAAGGCCACTCGGCCCCCTGTGCCCATGCTGGCTCTTTGAAAGACCTACCTAATTATTTCTACTCCCCTGCTCTTTCTCCATAACCCTGCAAATGTTTCCTTTTCAAGTATTATTTCATCCCCTTTTAAAGGGTACTATTGAATCTGCTTCCACTGTCCCTTATAGCAATGCATTCCAGATGACGATAATTTGCTATGTGAACATTTTTTTCTCATCTACCCCTGGTTCGCTCTATTGATTCCCTTTGTACTCGTTCACAAGCTGGTCATCTAAATAGTCAAATATAAATACATCCAACACATTTTACCATTAACTATAGAAGGAACTTCAACGAATTCTGAGACGTCGCTTGGCCATCACTTCGCAATTAGAACTATTACTTATCCTCTGTTTCCCATTTCGCCCATTAATCCAATTTACAATTCCATCTCGGGTCCCAGGAGAGATTCGTTTCACACACACCACTCTGGCCAGGGACCTTCTCAACGATTTGATGAAGGTCAAGGTCCAGAAAATTTCCCAAGTGTGTCACGACCTCAAAGAATTTAGAAAAATCTTTGCATGACCTGCCTTTCAAAAACCTGTCACTTTGGATTTTACGCTGATTAAATGCTTTGAATGAGCTCTTTCATGTACGGCCCCAGCACTTTTCCGGTTATACATGTCAATGTAATTGACTGATAATTCCCAGCTTTAAGTTTCTAATTTTAGGACAGGGGAACAAGGAGAAAAATCCCAGGAGATCACCATGCCATCGGTGCCATCATTGTGTCAATGAAATTTTCAAAACCTCTGTGGTATTGCTCATTGGATACATTCCAACGCAAGGAAGTTATGCTAAATCTTTATAAATGACTGGTTAGGCTACAGCTAGACCAGTGGTCCTCAATGTTTTGTGATTGAAGAACCCCTTTTCAAATGGATTTGTAATTCTGGACCCCCCCCCCCCCATCAGATGACTAAAAGCTTGGTCAAAGAGGTAGCTTTTAAGGAGTGTGTTAAAGGAGGAAAGTGAGGTAGAGAGGTGTAGGGAGGGTATTCCAGAGCTTGGGGCCTAGGCAACTGAAGGCGCACCACCATTGATGGAGCGAGTAAAATCAGGGATGCACAAGAGGCCAGAATTAGAGGAGGGTTGTGGGGCTGTAGGAAATTGCAGAGATAGGGAGGGGTGAGGCCATGGAGGGATTTGGAGATTCGGAAACAAGGATGAGATTTTAAAAATTGCTTGACTGGGAGCCAAAGTAGGTCAGTGAGCACAGGGGTGATAGCAGAACTGGACTTGGTGCGAGTTAAGACACGAGCAGCAGAGTTTTGGATGACCTGAAGTTTACAGAGAGTTGAATGTGGGAGACCAGCCAGATCTGGTGGTGAATGCCTAAACCAGTTCTCCACCATATCCTTTCAAGTCTGCATCCTTTGGACCTAAGGGAGTGGAGATGAAGGCCATAATGGGGGAACAGCCAAGGTGAGAGAGACTGATCTTTTTATTGGGGGCTAAGGCATCAAAGGTGGAGGTGAGGGTGCGGTTGAGCAAATCAGTAGCTGCAACATTGTGGGGAATGGAGGGCCCAAGGCTAGATGGTTGAGATTTTGAAAGTACAGTTGTAAGTGAATAGGGGGATAGTTTTTTTCCAGGGATGGATACAGAATGAGGAGGGTATCTACTGTAATGAGTTCTTGATGATGTCTGATGCCACATAAATGAGATGCATGGTGTCCAGTTATGCTGAAGATCTCAAACAGGTTTATTACAGCCAGCTATATACAGCACAGAGCAAACTATTGACAGAACCTTCCTCTAGGTGTTACAGTTACAGAGTGACTTTGGCTTGTAGTCACATGACTACATCCTGGTACTTAGCTCATTAGCATACTAATATCTTAAAGGGATAGCACTCTTAAAGGCAATCATACAACATCTACTTGCAGATGTCAGTGAGATGGGTGTTCTAACTTAAATATTTAAAAACTCGCCTCTCTTGGACAAGGCTGAACTCACCTGGTGCCCACTACCAGCCTTAGTAACTGCGAATTTTTCATGCTGCTCTCAGTGCTCTTCCATGCGCGCTTCCCTTCTAGGTAAGACAGCCAGCCCACTCTGTGCTGCACGTGTCACAGCCACACTCTCCCACCTCCCGACTCACACCGAGTCCGCCTCCAGCCTCTGCTCATCCACTTACATACGGACCCCTCAAAGTTTCTACGGAACGGTAGCATAGTTGTTATGTTATTGGACTAGTAGTCCAGAGGCTTGGACTAATGATCCAGGACATGAGATCAAATCCCATCAAGGCAGCTGGGGAATTTAAATTCAATTAATTAAAAATAAATCCGGAGTAAAAAGCTAGTCTCAGTAATCTTGACCATGAAACTACTGGATTGTTGTAAAAATCCATTTGGTTCACTAATGTCCGTTAGGAATTGAAATCTGCCATCCTTACCTGGTCTGGCCTATTTGTGACTCCAGACCCACAGCAATGTAGTTGACTCATAATTGCCCTCTGAAATGACCCAGCAAATCATTCAGTTGTATCAACCCACTGAGAAAAAGTCAAATAAGAAGAAAACCAGACATTTGGCATCAACCTCGGCACTGGATATGACAAAGTTGACCCTGCAAAATTGGAACAACAGTCCCACAGATGAGTCAAGCAACAGCCTGACATTGTCATATTCACAGAATCATACCTTTCAGCCAAAATCCAAGACTCCTCTATTACTATCTGTAGGTATATCCTTTCCAACCATCAGGACAGATCCACCAGACATGGTGGCACAGTGGTATACAGTTGGGAAGGAGTGGCCCTGGAGTCCTCAACATTGAGTCTGGGCTCCATGAAATCTTATGGTATCAGGTCAAACCTGGGTAAACCTGCTTATTACCACCTACCTCCCTTAGCTGACGAATCTGTACTCCTCCATGTAGAATACCACCTGGAAGAAGCACTGAAGGTAGTAAGGGCACAGAATGTATGCTGGTGGAGGGCTTCAATGTCCATCACAAAACTGGCTCAGCGGCACCACTACTGACCATGCTGGCCAAGTTCTGATGGATATATCTACCTAGGTGCCAGACTTCAGCCAATTCAATTCACTCCACATGATATCTGGCAATGCCTGAACGCACTGGATACAGCAAAGCCTATGGGCCCCAACTGCATCTGGCCGTAGGGCTGAAGACTTGTACTCCAGAACTAGCCATGTCCCAAGCCAGGCTGTTCCAGTACAGCTATAACACTGCATCTACCCAACAATGTGGAAAATTGCCTGGGTATGGCCTATCCACAAAATGTAGGACAAATCCAATGCAGCCAATTATCACCCCATCAGTCTACTCTAAATCATCGACAAAGTGACGGAAGATGTCATTGACAGTGTTATAAAACAGCACTTATTCACCAATAACCCGTGCACTAATGCTCAGTTGGGTTCTACCAGGACCACCCGAATCTAGATCTCATTACAGCCTTGGTCCAAACATGGACAAAAAAAGCTGAATTCCAGTGGTGAAAGTGACTGCCCTTGACATCAAGGCAGCATTTGACCAAGTGTGGCATCAAGGAGCCCTAGCCAAACTGAATTCAATGGGAATCGGGGAAAACTCTTCACTGGCTGGGGTCATGCCTAGCACAAAGCAAGATGGTAGTTGTTGTTGGAGGCCAATTATCTTAACGCAGATGTCACTGCAGGAGTTCCTCAGGGTAGTATCCAAAGCCCAGACATCTTCAGCTGCTTCATCAAAGACCTTCCCTTCATCATAAGGTCAGAAGTGGTGATGTTCGCTGATGATTGCAAGTGTTCAGTTCCATTCACAACTCCTCAGATACTGAAGCAGTCCGTTCCCACATGCAGCAAGACCTGGACAACATTCAGGCTTGGGCTGATAAGTGGCAAGTAACTTACAACTTGCTGGCAATTTCCAACAAGAGAGAATCTAACTATCTCTCCTTTACATTCAACGGCATTACCATCGCTGAATCTCTTATCATCAACATACTGGGAGTCACCATTGACCAGAAACCTAACTGGACCAGCCTTGGTATTCAGACAGGATAGCGAGGGGGATAAAAAAAGGAGGTTAAAGAAACAATCACAGCTGTAAGGCGAGGGATGATATGCTAGAAGAAGCATCAAATGAAGCCATATGATTGAACTAAGGAACAAAAAAGAGGCTATCACACTGCTGGGAGTATACTATCGACCCCCTAAACAGTCAAAGGGTGATAGAAGAGCAAATATGTAGGCAAATTGCTGAAAGTGCAGGAACAAAAGGGCAGCATGAGTAGGGGATTTCAACTACGTTAATATTAACTGGGATAAGTTCATTGTAAAAGGTACAGAGGGCACAGAATTCTTAAAATGTGATCAGGAGATCTTTTTTAGCCAATATATAACAAACCCAACAAGAGAGGAGGCAGTTCTGGACTTCGGGTTTTAGGGAATGTATCTGGGCAGGTGGAAGGAGTATCAGTGGGACAGCATTTTGGTGGTAGTGATCATAATTCAGTAAATTTAGAGAACTTATGGAAAAGGAAAAAAATAGACAAGAGTAAAAGTTTTCAACTGGGGACAGGACAATTTTGCTAAACTGAGATGTGACTGGAAACAGCTACTTGAAGGTAAATCCGTGTTATAGCAGTGGGCACAGGGATAGGCACCAACATGTTGCACCACATTTGACACAATTATTGATTCAGCCCCAAATATGGGAGAAATTAATCTGTATGTAAAGAGTATAGTCAGCCTAATGCCATTAAAACAAAGTCTGATTTAAAACACATTTTTCCCTATTTAGTGAGATACATGCATTATTTTTGCTTGCACAATGTCGGCCCACACACTTGATTTAGCGATGCGGAGAATTCGGAGGAGTGATCGTGATCTTTCTCTCCCCCTCTCTGTGTGTCCATCCCCCTCTCCCCCCCTCTGTGTCCATCCCCCTTTCCCACCTCTATGTCCATCTCCCTCTCCCCTATATCTGCATCCATTTCCCTCTCCCCATTTCCACCCCCGTCCTCTCTCTGTGTGTTCATCCCCCTCTCCCCACTCTGTGTCTTCCTACAAACAGCAATGGGATAATGATCAGATAATCTGTTTTAGTGATGTTGGTTGAGGGATAAATATTGACCAGGCCATCAAAGAGAACTCCCCTGTTCTTCATTGAATCATTGACATCTTTTACATCCACCTGAGAGGGCAGACGGGGCCTTGATTTAACTTCTCATCCGAAAGATGGATATATACTTGAAAAGGAGAATTTTCAGGGCTATGGGGAAGGAGAGGGTGAGTGGGACTAATTGAATAGCTCTTTCAAAGAACTGGCATGGCACGATAGCCCTACTTCTGCTATGATTCTATGACTATTTGATTCAATTTTTGCACAGAACAGTGCTATCAAGTACTGCTTATTCACCCATAACCTGCTCACTGATGCTCAGGTTAGGTTCTACGAGGACTACTCAGCTCCAGACCTCTAAAGCCTTACTGTAAACATGGTCACAAGAAGTGAGAGTGACTTACTTTGACATCAAGGCAGCATTTGACGGAGTGTGGCATGAAGGAGCCCTAGTAAAATTGAAGTCAATGGGAATCAGGGGAAAATCTCCAGTGGCTGGATTCATACCTAGCACAAAAGAAGATGATTGTGGTTGTTAGAGGCCAATCATCTCAGTCCCAGGACATCGCTACAGCAGTTCTTTAGAGCAGTGTCCTAGGCTCAATTATCTTCTGTAGCTTTATCAATGATCTTCCCTTTGTTATAACGTCAGAAGTGGGGCTGTTCGTTGATGTTTGCACAGTTTTTCTCAGATAATGAAGCAGGCTATGCCCGCATGCAGCAAGACCTGGACAACGGGAACACCATTCCCTCCAAAATCCACTCCCCAAGCCATAAACCCCTAACGTGGATAGGTATCACTATTCCTTCATCGTCACTAGGTCAAAATCCTGGAACTCCCTATCAAACAGCATTTTGGGAGCACCTTCATCACACGACTGCAGCAGTTCAAGAAGGTGGCTCCCATATACATGGGCATTGAATATCACTTTGTCAACAGCGTCCACATGCTGAAAATGAATAAAAGGAAAGAGACTCACGTACCAACATTGTTCTTACTCCATGATCTTTGTCTGTTCTTGCAGAGTCACTGAAAGGAACACTTTTCCTCTCCTCTCCCTCCCCTCCCAAAGAATTGCAGCTAGAGACTTTATCTCTTTAAGACTGCTCTTGAGATCCTCCATGGGCTCAGAGAGTTTATTGAATGAGTAGCTTTAGATGTACAATTACACAGATCCCTGCTTTGATCCCTGGTTTGTGTTAATTGACTGATCTTAGTAGAGAAATGTGAGTGCCTACAATCAGCCCCGGAGATCTGATCTTTTGAGGAATCCTGATACTGATATATATTGAGTTTGAGCCTTGGGTAAGGACAGGATTGAGCTTGGCTGTGATGCTGCCCACCTCCAGTCTATGGATTCCTTAGTGAGGATGGAAGCAGAATGGCGATATGGACAGGGGATCTATCCAGGAAATATACAACCGGGTGAAAATGTGGATTGGGAACCAATGGATAGAGCCAAAGAACCGTCATGCTTACAAGAAGTGCGACGATGTAAACATACAGACTCAAACTGAAGAGTTATAAACTTGACTTTACCTTTTTAAAAAATGGATAATGCTACAAAAGATGGCTACATGTGTATTCGAGCATTGCCAACCTGTCTATATAGAACAAAGGATGCCAGTCAGGTTGAAAGGTGTCAATTACACACATCCTGAAACATTTCTGAATTGAATGGGTTCTACTGAAACAAAGTAGGTATAAAGTAGAAACATCATAACCAGATTATTCTTATCCTGGGCCATTGAGTACCCTGTGTGTTATCGTTCTTGAAAAGAGAAGGCTGAGAGGAGATATGCAGGAAGTGTTTAAAATTAATAAAGGTTTGGATAAATCGGATCTAAGAAGCTATTCTTCCGTGAAGTTAAACATAAGGAGCTAAGTTTACGAATTAAGGACAACAAATGAAAATAGGAAATACAAAAGGAACGTTTTCACTAAAAGAATGGTAAATATGTGGAACAGATTGGTGGCATGGCAGGTGGAAGAAGAAATCTGCAAGAAGAAACTAGACAGGTTCTTATTAACAAATGGGATTCAGGCTCATTAAGAAATGCGCAAAGGGAATGCTGTGGATAGGTGGGCCAAAGACAGTCTTCTGCCTGAAATTGTTACTCTGAATAGAAATTGTGAAGGCAGTACAAAGCCATTTGTAGAACCCATGGCTGTTGCACATTGCTGCACGCAGTCACGTCATGGATGCCTCAATGTTCTAATAATGCCAGTCAAAGTGATGTTGATGCAAGGGTTATAAACATTCAGCAATGTCAAAGCTTCAACTGGAGAAGGGCAAAAAATAACTGAGTTTGAATGTGTTGAGTATAAAGCAAGGGAAGAGTTTAAGGCTGTAGCAGTTCTTTAATGTCCACAGCACAGCCTTGCCTTGTTGCATGTATCAGATAGATAACGCATTGTTGACAGATGTGTGAATAAACAGGAATCAAATGGCAATTTAATACATTAATGTCCAAGTCAGTCAGCACTTCTTTAGAGGAATGAAAACTGGCCTATCTCTCTGTCAGCAAGGGGATGTCTTTGTCCATCACTGCAAGGAGTTTCAATCATTGTCTTCTCTGTAGATTGTACAGCACAGGTCTGGAGAAAGAACGTGGACTGGAGATATCTTTCTAATTCTCAGAATGCAAGATTTTGGACGCTATTACACGCAAAAGTCCTATTTTCACTGGGGCATCCTGATATTAAACATGAATGCCAAGTTGGCCAAAAAAAAATCAGACGAGTAGCCACAGGAACATTCGTCCAAAGATCTCTGCCCTTTCAGCATGCTGTAGGGTCAAGAGATCAATACAGCTGACACCTACTACACTAGCAGGGGTAGACTCTGGTCCTCCATTCTAGCTCCTTACCAATGGCAGAAGTTCAGTTTACCACCTGTCCACTTGGACTAGTCTAATTTCTGAGTTGGTTGTTTTGGAGTTTCTAAACTGAAAACTGGCAAATGATGGGCACAAGCAACATGGTGTAATAGTGATTAACATGTGGTGCTACATTCCTCTATCCATATTTTAATGCAGAGGTTAATCTGTTTAAATTGGGTAAATTCACCAAACATGGGGTCCTAGCGGAGAGCTGCACTTGAAGCAAAGAAGGGCCAGAGAAAGGGGCTATACAGTACCAATTTTCAAAAGCATGATCCTTTGGGCTCAGCTCCCCTCAGGTAGCTTGGGATTGGTAAATTTATGGACAATGGTTGTTTTTTTAAATAAAAGGCAATATTTTACAATTATCTCTGTGTTTCGTGTTCACTGTTAATCTCATTCAGATTATTGCTGCATTCAGAATCAGCAAAACAAATCTCAGGACACCAAACTATAACCCCCAACTCCTGGCTCACCCTCATTCCAGCTGCCAAAACAGTTTGGGACATGGAGAATGATGCTAGAAGTATGTTGATGGGAAGTAGAAATGACTGTTGACAATATTAGTGGTTGAATGCTTAACGTGTGTGTGCGATATTCCTCTGTCTTCCATTTAAACGCTAACAGATGGTGCAGAGAATATCATGTGATCCAATTAAATAATTTTTGAGGGTCAGTAAGTGTAAAGCGGATCACAAATCCATTCAAAGAAACAAAGCTGTTTTTATTTTTAAGTGATCTACATCGAAACACATCATGTTTATAAAACCAAAGCGGTGACTTTGACTTGTAATGAGGAACACGATGATTGTTTCCATCCCTTTCTCATCCCCAACATTACAAAGGAAATGGAGCTAGTCTTCCCTAAACACTGCCAGGGAAAATGGAAGCCTCCTCCCATCCTCTTGCCAACAGATTCCTTGGGGTGGAAACTCGGGGGCTGGGGTGCAGGATACAATCCTGTGCCTGAACGGTCGGGCTTGAGGCTCCCCAATGTTGGGCCTTTGGCATCAATTCAATGAAGCCAGCATGGCGATTTAGCAGTTAATGTACACTTGGTCCATATGCGCTCCCAGACTGGTTTCAATCAACTATGGGGGTTGAAGAAGGATTTTCCAATTTTTTTTTTGCTTCCCTTTCTCTCCCTGGATTTCAGTTTCTGTTTATTTTGCCTCTCCCAAGATATTACATCGCTGCAATTGGGTAGCAGGGTAGCAGTGGGGGACAGTGGTGGGTAGGAAGTGTCTAATTAAGATGTTCCAGATATCCTGAATACAGGGCATGCTTGATGAATCAGCTAGTCATGTGCTGCCTGTCACTTTTGTGTGTTTGTTTGTTTACCCCCTGCCCCCTCCAATTGATCCAGGCACCTGAAACTCATCTTTAACTAGCCAATTTTCAATGAATGATTGAAGGGATGTTATTATACCTTTGCTCAGCTGGTGCACTGGGATACCACACAGGTGTCATGAGCCATGACTGCAGAAGGTAGCGTCCACTTCCAAGAAGCCACCCTGTGATTTGCCGTACTGAGACAATGAGTGCTGGCACAGAGAGCTGCCTTGCAATGAAGGAAATGAAGGTGCCGTTGCAGCTCTTTATGAGACGAGCGCTCACCTGCATAACATGGCCGATGCTGGTTGCAAATTAGCTTCACACTGAGAAAGTCAAATCCCTTCTTTTTGATGTCAGTAGTGACATTGAGCAGAGGGCAACATGGCCACCATGTATAACACTGAACCTTTGGGAATCTGTCACTGGGTAACGTTTCAGTGCCCTGATACGTTGTCACTGATTGTCCATGGAGAAAGGAAGGACTTGCATTTAGCACCTTTCACAGCCCCAGGGTGTCCCAAAGTGCCTCATGACCAATTAAGTATTTTTGCAGTGTAGTCACTGTTATAATGTAGGCAATGTGGGCAGCCAAATTGTACACATTAAGCTCCCACAAGCAGCAATGTGATCATGACCAGATTGGCTATTTTTATGATGTTGGCTAAGGGATAAATATTGGCCAGGACACCAGGGGGAACTCGCCTGCTGTTCTTTGAATATTGCCATGGGATCTCCTACATCCACCTGATAGCAGACAGGGCCTTAGTTAAGCATCTCATCTGAAAGACAGCACCTCTGACAGTGCAGCACCTCCCTCTATACCGCACTGAAGTGCCAGCCTAGATTATGTGCTCAAATTTTTGTAGCAGGTTTGATCTAGAATCATACAAGATCAGGTTTCATAAACTTAATTTCTATTTCTTTGAGTTGAAAAGGTTGAGGGGCAACCTGATTGAGGTGTTCAAAATGGTCAAGGGATTCGACAGAGTAGATACACAGAAACTAATTCCTGTGGTGTGGAATCCAGAACAAGGAGGCACAATCTGAAAATTAGAGCTCGGCCAGATTCCTTGGAGAAACAAAACTTCCACAGGAATTGATCGTCTGACAAATCCAGCTAGTTTGGTGTCTGCCTAAATATCCTGGCCTAGGTGATACTGACTTGTGGGGGCTGATCAGCCTGACATCCTTCCACTGGTCCTCTTCTAAAGAAAAATTACAGGTGAATTTACATTGAAAAGCCCATTACTGTCTAGCTGAAATACTTATGGAGGTGGGGTTGGGTGGGGGGGGGGTGGGGGTGGGGTGCAGAGGCGGGATTTAACGGCAACCCCCACACCAAATGGCACAGAGGCTGATGTAAAGATAATTGCAAAAGAAGACACCCCCTCCAAAAGTAATAAACTTTAAACGGATGCTGTCAGCATTGGTGTCCAGCTATCAGAATTCTCTTCAGTCCATTCCTAGTGCCAAGCAACCCTGGATATTCATTTTAAATGGGTAAGAACACAATACTAATGAGGCAGGTGATTTAATTGGAGTCATTCAGGTTCATAGAATCAAAGAATCATTCAGCACAGAAGGAGGCCATTCGTCCCATCTTACCTGCTCCAGCTCATTGAAACAGCTATTGAATTGGTCCCACTTCCCTTCTCTTTTCCGATAGCCCTTAAATTATGAAGGGATTTGATAGGTTGCAGGCAGGGAATCCAGAATTAGGAGGCACAGTATTAAAATTAGAGTCAGGCTATGGCAGTGATATCAGGAAGTATTTCTTCACACAAAGGGGAAAGGAAATCTGGAACTTTCTCTGCAAAAAGGCATTTCAATTGAAAGTTACATGACTGTAATTGATAGAATTTTGTTTGGTAAGGATATGAAGGATATCAAGGAACATGGATCAAAGGCAGGTAACAAGAATTGAGGTACAGATCAACCATGATCTAACTGAATGGCAAAACAGGCTCGAGGGGCTGAATGGTCTCCTCTGGTTCCTAAAAGATGGGCAGTCAAGTACATTTTTGCCGCATTTGCATCTAAAAGTCTTTCCTGCAACTGCCTGAATTGATGGAGGGAAATGGGACAGGTGCAAATGTGGACAGAGGTCTATAAATCTCGTAAATTGGGCAGACCTGATTGGAACATCCAACCTCACGATGTGCAATTTGATTTTAAGAATTTCTGGACATTCCGCGCTGAACTGGATGGGGTGTTGACCCTTGTTTGTTTGCCCAGGACGGAGCAGTGGGGAGCTCCCTCTTGTGCAAGGATCCCAGTGGGATCTGGGAGCTTGGTCAGAGGAATAGAGAGGAGAGTGCAGAGCACAGCAACGGCCTGTTATCAATCAACTCCGGACTGAGAGCACTGGGGGGCGAGACTTAGGTTCCGAGCTCTTACTTGTGATTTATCTGTGAAGGAATACAGTGTTAGGAGATGAAGTAGAAGAATGCACGTTTAGACAATGTGTCTCCTTATCTCTAATGGAGGTGAAGTAGAGAGCCAGAGTCCGCAGCACTGATCAAAGTGTTTGCCTTGAGACAGACCCATGTGTGACTGAAGCACTGTCTCCCCTCACAGCAACATCATTGTAATATCATCAGAAGAGAAGGTTTAACCAGGGAAAGGTCACTGCAGAGTGCTAACATATGTTTGCTAGTCACACTATTAATATATCCCCCGTGGTCAGGAATGTGCTTGCTTTACTTCAATGCTGTTTTTGTGGTCAGACATGAAGATATTTCCTCAGAGCATCATTTCCAGATATCCGACTGCACATTCCTAGATGTCTAGTGAGTGCACACCTGAGACTCCGGCCTGATAATCAGTTCTCCCCACCATCATCCATGTAATCTCTTTCACGAGTATGGAAAGGGGTAAGAAAAAGGTGAAATCTGTCTTTCCTCGAGGGACACGAGGCAATAAATTCATTGTGGAACAGAGCAGGACTATGGGACCTACAGGTGTGAAGGAATCTGGCCATAATGAGGGGTTATAAGGTTAAAAGAATTATTTTCCTATGAATGAGGGATTAAAACATTTAAAAAGGGCTGTTCATCCTAAAAGGTTAAAAAAGTTCATGGACATGCCTTTGTGTTACAAAGCTTGCCTCATCTTAGAGCGATAAAAGCAGATTCTGATCAGAGGGTCCTCGCCTAATGTCACAAATCTCACTACATGGTAAAACATTGATAACATAGTTTTGCAAACTGTCACAAAAGGTACCATAGTGTAATAGTTGATAAGATAGTTTTATACTGACAGCCCTAAACCACAGTCAACTGAATTTTTGACAAAACGAACCAAACCCAAAAACTGAATTATAGTTTTGAAACACAGTTATATAACTAATGAAAATTGACCATCACAAGACTTGCAGCTTGCCTTTCTTAGAAATCAAAGAGGCCCGGCCTTGCCTAGAAGTGAATAGTCATACGCTTCTTAAGAATCAAAGAGGACGAACCTTATCTAGAAATTAACAGTTATACAGTCATATTTGGGAACTTACTTGCAGTTGAAGTAACACCTCTGTATGTAAGAAATTAGTTATGCAACTTGAAAACAGTATAAATATTGGAAGCACACATTGGGCTGGAACAAAAACAAGAAATGCCGGATTCACTCAGCAGGTCTGGCAGCATCTGTGGAAAGAGAAGCAGAGTTAACGTTTCGGGTCAGTGACCCTTCTTCGGAACTTGGGCTGGACTTGGTTCTCCCTCAGGCGTCAGGTTCTATGGCGGAGAGTCATGAAGATGGCTGCGGATGAGGCCTGCTCTGGACCTTGGCCTGGTGAGAGCCCAGCCTGATCCTCCCAGCAGCGGGGAGGCTCCATGGTGGCCACACCACCCCTCCCCGCTGAGCGACAGGACCACCATTTAGATATTCAAATGAGTAAAATTATTAAATTTAAATAGATTTACCTGCGATCTTGAGGGCCCACCACGATCTTTGGCGAGGCAGCCGGCACTCCTGTGCTTTCAGATCCCCGTCCAGGGAAACGTGGTGCCACACCGGTGGGGAGGGGGGAGGAGGTAAGTTTGTCAGTGCTGTGGGGGGGGGGGGGGGTGGGGGGGAACGGGGTCAAATATACGTAATGGGTGTGGGGGATGGTGGGAAGGGTTGAACTTTAAACATTGTGCAGTTTGGGGGGATGAAGGTCAGATATAAAAGGTAAGTGTTTTGGGCGGCGGGACAAATAGTTATTGTAATTGTTATGGGGGTGGGAAAGGGGCGTTAGAAATTTATTTATTTAATTTTGCAGTGGGGTAGGACTTTAAAAATTTAAATTGGGCGGCTGGGCTGGCTGCCCTTTAAAAATGGTTCGAGCGCCTGCGTACAGGCAGCTGATGCCATTGCCGAGACGGACAGCCCGTCCTCTCCATGAGATTGGGGAGGGCAGGCCACCCCAGTTATTTAAATGAGCTGCCGTGCTTGAGATTGCAGTGGCTCTTTGGCATGCGGCCTGCGCGGGTGGGCCGCCATCTTTTGAGCTCACCACCGAGCTTGGTGGCAGGCTCTTAAAATCCAGCCCATTGGATTTTTATATTAGTTGGGCACACTGCAACGTCTCTCATGGTAAAGGTATGATACTGGAGTAGGGTGATAATCGTTCTCCCCTTAACTGGGAAAGAGATATCTCGCTAAATCTGCAGTCTTCTACTTGGGGAGTTAAGGTAAATGTTACTTTAATAATTGATGGATATCCTACTTAAAGATTTTACTGTAACAATATTTGCATTTAAAAATTATATTCTCTACTAGAAACAAGCTTGCACTTTCTTTCTTTTCCTGGAACTATTAATGTTGTGATTGACTGTCTCACCAACTGTGAATTGCATCTCGGTTCTTTGATAAACTTGTATATAATTTAGAAATTATGTTGTCTCACATAGCCTTCTGTATCGCTAACTCGTGAACCCGTCTCCGTGCACTCTTTGGTGGGGAGATACATTACTGAGGAGAGATTCCTGGACCCTCATTATAGCTGGGTTATTTTAACATCTCACACTGAAGAGTGCCTGCAGTGTCTCATCGACAGGTTTGCGGCTGCCTGCAACGAATTTGGCCTAACCATCAACCTCAAGCAAACGAACATCATGGGACAGGACGTCAGAAATTCCCCATCCATCAATATTGGCGACCACGCTCTGGAAGTGGTTCAAGAGTTCACCTACCTAGGCTCAACTATCACCAGTAACCTGTCTCTAGATGCAGAAATCAACAAGCGCATGGGAAAGGCTTCCACTGCTATGTCCAGACTGGCCAAGAGAGTGTGGGAAAATGGCGCACTGACACGGAACACAAAAGTCCGAGTGTATCAGGCCTGTGTCCTCAGTACCTTGCTCTATGGCAGCGAGGCCTGGACAACGTATGTCAGCCAAGAGCAACGTCTCAATTCATTCCATCTTCGCTGCCTCCGGAGAATACTTGGCATCAGGTGGCAGGACCGTATCTCCAACACAGAAGTCCTCGAGGCGGCCAACACCCCCAGCTTATACACACTACTGAGTCAGCGGTGCTTGAGATGGCTTGGCCATGTGAGCCACATGGAAGATGGCAGGATCCCCAAAGACACATTGTACAGCAAGCTCGCCACTGGTATCAGACCCACCGGCCGTCCATGTCTCCGCTTTAAAGACGTCTGCAAACGCGACATGAAATCCTGTGACATTGATCACAAGTCGTGGGAGTCAGTTGCCAGCGTTCGCCAGAGCTGGCGGGCAGCCATAAAGACGGGGCTAAAGTGTGGCGAGTCGAAGAGACTTAGTAGTTGGCAGGAAAAAAGACAGAGACACAAGGGGAGAGCCAACTGTGTAACAGCCCCGACAAACAAATTTCTCTGCAGCACCTGTGGAAGAGCCTGTCACTCTAGAATTGGCCTTTATAGCCACTCTAGGCGCTGCTTCACAAACCACTGACCACCTCCAGGCGCTTACCCATTGTCTCTCGAGATAAGGAGGCCAAAGAAGATATTATAATATGGCTGTAATTTATTACAAAGGTAATATTCCCAGCTGGTTCTGTCCTTTATGGAGAGCTAGATCAGTCCATCAAACCCATTCAACTGTCTTTCTCAACCTTAAACTGTGAGTGATCATCTGAGAAGTATGTCTGATTCAGGATAGCCCCAAAAGGGACTAGGATTATCATCCACTACACAGGAGTCTATGCAATGAGTCCGCTAGCCTTATAGTCATATCTTTAAAAGCTGGTGATTGGCATCTCTTTCTTTCTTTCTTTCTTTCTTTGGCCTCCTTGTCTCGAGAGACAATGGGTAAGCGCCTAGAGGTGGTCAGTGGTGTCAGTCGCTGTGAGGCAACTATGGAGTGACTCCAGAATTCGTTACTTCCTCAAAAAACTCAATCAAATTAGTGAAACACGACCTCCCCTTCACAAAGCCATGCTGCCTCTCGCTAATAAGTTCGTTTGTTTCCAAATGGGAGTAAATCCTGTCCCGAAGAATCCTCTCTAATAACTTCCCTACCACTGACGTAAGGCTCACCAGTCTATAATTTCCTGGATTATCCTTGCTACCCTTCTTAAACAAAGGAACATTGGCTATTCTCCATCTCTTCTGTAATGTATATTGGAGGTTCTTGTTTATAGTTTCGTACACAAGAATGTAGAAAGTATATTACTAGCATTGAGTTCAATTGTTGGCTCTCATCACTTGGGTTCCCAAGGACATCCCAAAGCACATTGCAGCCAATGAAGTATTTTTGTAATATAGGGAGATGTGGCAGCCAATTTGTGCACAGCAAACTCCCACAAATAGTAATGCGATAAATGACCAAATGTGACGTTATTTGAGGGACTAATATTGACCAGGACACTGGGGAGCCTCCCCTGCTCTTCATCAAATTAGCACGATGAGATCTTTTATTTTCACCTGAGAGGCAGACAGGGCATCAGTTTAAATGTCTTACCTGAAAGACAGTACCTCTAACAGTGCAGCACTCCCTCAGCACTGCACTGGAGAATCAGCCTGGATTTTGTGCTCCAGTCTCTGGAGTTTGACTTGAACCCATGAATTTCTAACTCAGAGGCAAGATTGCTTTTAAATCCTGAAGTTCTTCAGAAGTTGCATCTGATTCAATGTTGCCGAATGACAGGTGGCAATTTAGCAGAATGCATTTGGCACATTTGAGCTTCCCGTTCACCCTAGAGGAGTGGAACTGCTTCAGGTGTGTCAGCGCGCACATGTAGGTTGATGCAAATACTTGCAGGCTTGGTTTCCCTTTGGCCTGATCTGCCTCTTGGTATTGATTTAACATTGGGTGATTACACATGATTGTAGCACGGCTGTGTTTAATTTAGAATGGAGACTGTGAACTAGCCAGATCAGACAATAGCTTCCAGATATAGTTCCAATGGACGTGATCTTTCTCCTCTTCCTTATGGTCTCCAGATAGTTGACTGGAATGGCATTGCTGATTCTCTGGCAATCAGACCTGGTTCACGCTCCACCTATTGTTTGGTGGGTAATGGCACCACCCAGTGTGGCACTGAGCCATACAGAGTGGCGCAGTTCCAAGTGCCATCTGTGCTGATTCAGTGTTGATCTCAGCCTGCATGATGGAGGGTAGTGGGGCAAGGGTGGATGTGGGGAGAGAGGAAGGGCTACAGAATCAATCTCCCTTTAGAGAGGGGCAAGAAAACCAGCCAGCGTTTCCTCTCTCATATGTGGATGCATGAGAACAACTGCTTTGTGCTGGGTGTGATGTCCCTGAGGTGGAATAGGCTGTTTGTTCAGTAATCCTGCTCTCCCAGAGTACAAACGCTGTGCACAGCCATGATATAAAGTCCAGCAACAAAAGAAAGACAGAACTTGCATTTTTAAAATGTCTTTCAGAAACCCAGGATGTCCCAAAGCATGTTACAGCCAATGAAGCACTTTTCTATCCAAGCTTTTGGTCATCTGGCTAAATATTCCTTATCTGGCTTATTGTCAAATTTTGTTCCATAACATTCCTGTAAAGCACCTTGGGTCATTTTACTACATTAAATATTCTATATAATTGCAAGTTGTTGTTGTGAAGTGTAGTCATTTTTGTAATGTAGGAAAAGCAACAGCCAATTTGTACACAGCAAGCTTCCACAAACAGCAAAGAGTTAATGACCAGATAACTGGTTTCATTGATGTTAGTTGAGGGATAAATGTGGACTCCGCTGCTCTTCTTCAAATAGTGCCATGGGTTTCTTTATGTCCATTTGAGCAGACAGGGCCATGGTTTAACTTCTTATCTGAAAATGGCACCTCCAACATTGCAGCACTCCCTCAGAATTGCAGTGAAATGTCACCCTGGATTATATGCTCAAGTCCCTGCAGTAGGACTTAACCTAGCAACCTTCTGACTCAGAGGTGAGGATGCTACAAATGAGCAATGGCTGACTGATTCCCAAGTTGGTTTGCATTGTTATTATACAAGGTGCCATTAGGTGGTGTGTGTTACTTGGGAATGTGTGCTTATGTATTTTTTGCCTGATCTGGAAGCACTGATGGAAATGTTGCATAAACAGAAATATTTCAAAGCTGAACTCCAGGCAGGCAATGTCAGGCAGTGCCTGTTCACATGGTTGACCATGGCTTCTTTGTATGTTGTCTCCAGTCCCCATTACGCCTGACCTGGCCTGTGCAGATGACGGGTTCTTCCTTCAGGGTGTTAAAAGATTCCATTCCCGTTCCCCCTTACAATAGCTCTTGGACTCCAGGAATTACGAGAACAAAATGCACGCGACACAGGGTTTGGCTCAACCTCGGATTCGTTTGTTCATTGAGCTCACAACAGTCCCCCCACCACCACCCCGCCCAGTACAAACCCCTCTGTGATTTGACCAGAATTAACAACAATACCTCACAGTACAAACCACCATACAAGGCCGACTGAAATTTACAAAATACCTCACAACACAAACCCCTGTACGATTTGGTTGGAACTTACAATCACCCACACAGCTGGCTGATTGTAAGCCTGGATCTGGAGATGACCGATCTCCGTCCTTCTTCTCCTGACTGCAGTGGCCGCCCTCCGATGTCGTCCTCTTTTATGATGATTCATATCACAGGCACAGATCCTGTTATCATTCAGCTGAGTCGTCCGGTGATCAGCACCTCTTTACCCCCCTGGCTTATTCCATGCCCTGGACTAGACAGGACTTTATGGACACCGTCAATTCTTGTGCTGCTAACATAACAGAAAACAATGTGATCCTCACCCCATGGCGAGGGATACCTGAATCCGAGGTTGACTGGGGTATGAATGCTCCTTTCATTCCTGGCAGGAACTAATCGTGCCATGTAATGGTAGTCGCCCTGTGCCATTGTCCGTGATAATGGCTCTCTCAGTCTCTAGATGAGCCAGAGTTTCAGTTCGCTCACCCCTCTGTGTGTCACAGTTAACCCCTTAGTGTCTGTACAGCTCACTTCTGTGTGTGGTTTTGAGCTATTTTATATTCTTACAGCTTGGGGGTCATGTCCTTCGAGGAGTGGGAAGGATAACTTCAAGCAAAGCTCACCCTGGACTGCACTAAGCCTCCTCCCATTGGTGGATCTGGGATTGGGATTGGGAATTGCTCTCTGCCCATTGGTTGACCAACAGCATCTGGCTAGTATCAATCAGAATGGCCCTCCCAATACAAGCATACATGAAGAGACTGGAAGAGACCAGCTGGTCCATCAAGCTGGCCCTATCCTAGGACTTTGTAACCTCCACACCCCATCACCCTATCCCATGCCCCCATTGCAGCACCCACTGAGCCACACAATCTCCAGGGAGAAGCAAAAAGTGCAGAGAAAAATCCTTCAGATGATTTTGTTCCTCTCCAGTACTTGAAGGTCTGCTCCAGGAGATGGTGATGACCGGGACACCCAACCCCAGTGACTCAAGTCTACGTCACTGTCAGGAACCTATCTGGTGCCTGGCAGTGGTTAAAAGACTATTTTAACTATAGGCTTTATAAAAGGCTCTGTGGATGTTTTATTTGGAAAGGAATTTAAGGATAGCAGTTTTTGATCAGTTTTAAAAGTACAATATGTTAAGGCATGTCATGGGAGACACACGAATCTTTAGCTTTTGATGTTAATAAGTGGTGGAGGAGTGAGTATGCAGAGTGGCTGAGTGGTGGTGAGCTTGTTTATATTTTAGTCCTGACTGCTCCTGTAGCTGGAAACTGGTGAAGGGCGATCGTGCGGTACAATGGAATGATCGCAATGTTGTTGACGTTTTTAGTTTTGAATAAATCCCCAAAAAAGTTTAAAAATTAGAAAACTGCTAACAGCGACACACATTTGCCTCTGAGTCTGAAAGTCATGGGCTCAAGTTCCACGCCAGACACTCCAAGCACATAATTCAGGTACTCCAGTGCAGTACTGAGGGAGTGCTGCATTGTCAGATGCATCAGCTTTTGGATGAGAGTTAAACTGAAGCTCCGTCCGCCCTTTTTGTTTGCTATAAAAAAGGTCTCATGGCACTATTTCAGAGAGGAGTTGGGGAGTTCTCCCCAGTGTGCTGACCCACAAGCAACATCAGGGAAACAGGATATCTGGTCATTCATCTCTTTGCTGTTTATGGGACCTTGCTGTGCACAGATTGACTGCAGTGTTTTCCTACAATACAACAGCGATGGTATTTCATTGGCTGTGAACTGATCTGGGATGTCATGAGGTTGTGAAAGATGCTAAATAAAGGCAAGTGTATTTCCTTTATTTACAGAAAAACCGCATTCAGTGCACATGCCAGGAAGTTATTCCAGTGCTTCAGCACATGTATCTGTTTAATATCCTGTGGATACTTAAACCCCATGTGGGCCTGGAATGTCTATGGTGTGTTTTTCATATCTATTTTCAACCTTTGAAAATTAATTTGAGGAGAATGTTTGTAAATAAGCACCAAAACCCAGCTCCCAGAGCCTGTGATTACTGAGCAATCCTATGGACTTCAGTTCCAGTCAAATCACAACAACAACTTGCATTGATATAATGCCCAAATACTCAAAGCACGTCACGGGAAAAAAATCAGACAAAATTTGACACCAGGCCAAAGAAGGAGATATTAGCACAGGAGGGAGAAAGCTTGGTCAAAGAGGTGGGTTCTAACATAAGAATGTAAGAAATAGGAGCAGGAGTAGACCATACTGTAATGAGTTCTTTTTATTGTCTTGTGCAACTTAAATGAGATGCGAGAGTCCAGTTATGCTGATGATCTTTAACAGGTTTATTAACAGCTAACAAGTATCTCCAGTACAGAGCAAACTATTTACAGAACCTTCCTCTAGATGTTACAGTTGCAGAGTGACGCTGGCCAGTTAGCCATCCTTCAGGTGGCGGCCAGCGTTGGCAAGCTGCTTGACTGCTAGGGGGAGCCAGTGCCACGTCCATTCTGTCTTCACCCCAGTCCACACATACCCATTCTCAGAAGGGTCAGAGACCCTCAGGTCCAATCTGCTTTCTATCCCAGGAGCACTGAAGGTCAATTGCAGCCTCCTCACCGGATTGAGATTGGTTAATTCACCACAGACAACAGATGGCACATGGGACCTTCTTGACCGATCTCACTATCTTAAGCAGCTGAACCTTCTCAAGGAGCTTGCAACATGAAGTTCATATGTATAAAATAAAGCTTCTGTGTTTCATCTGGAGATCATTGCTGAGCTGTGACAGAAAGAAGGAAATGATGAATACATGATTTTGATTGGTTTATAAAGATTTCATTCTGATATCACCACTTGAGAAAGAAAAAAGGTCTTCTGAAGAAGTCAACTGCGTGGAAACAACATGGCAGAATAGGGGCAGCGAAATGAGACTAAATTCTCCTCAGGAATGTATGCTGTACAGAAAGAGTTGCTGCGATGTGTGGTGTTTAAGTTTGGTTTGACTTCACTTTGTGTCAGATTGATACAGGTCCCTTTCGGGAAGTTCAATGTTCATTCCTGGGGACACTGGATGCCGGATTGATGTGACTAGGTAGAGGATTCCTTGTGATTGGCCTTTGCCCTGAGCAGGCCCCGCACAGACTGAGGGAAACCGAAGCCACAGTTTTGCTCAGGATGACACATTCCGACACTTCCAGGCAATGTCAACTCACCAGAATCTGTGTCCCAACACTGACAAGTGGGATTCGCTCCTCAGTTCAATTAGTTTACTTCAACATTTGACACGCTTAATATGTAAAATACCATAAAAGTGGCTTGAGACACACTGAGCTCTATTTAAACTTCTTGTGTGCAATAACGAGGCCAAACTATAGGCTTACAAGCTCTCCCTCAGTTTCGTTTGAAATACTACACTTACCAGTAGCAGCTTCCGAGCCAGATCCAGTTTCTTCAGAAAATTTGTAAATTATAGAAAGAAGGACTTGCAATCATGGTGTGCATGTTCACAATGTCAGGAGATCCCAAAGTGCTTTACGGCCAATCATGTACTTTCGAAGTGCAGAATGTAGCAAACATGGCACTTGATTTGCACATAGCAAATTCCCACAAACAGTAATGTGATGATGACCAGTTATTTAGTTGGTTGGAGGATAAATATTGAGGGGAGAAATCCAGTGCTCTTCTTCGAATAGTGCCATGGGATTTTTTATGTCCACCTGAGAGGGCAGACGGGGCCTCGTTTTAATGTTTCATCTGAAAGATGGAATCCCCGTGAGCAACATTTTCTCTGTGCTGTATAGGGGCGTCAGCCTGGTGCTTACGTCTCTGGAGCGGGACATGAACCCCTGAGGAGTGTGACTGGTGGAAGGCCGGGGTCTGGGAGCAGGTTGGCTGTCCCTCTTCTCAGCTACCAATGTTACATGGTGTGGAATCATCGCACACTCCTCCTTAACCTAAAGATTTGAATAAATTCAGACATCTCTTCACTGCAATGGTGAACAGCTTCGACAGCTGGCTGCCCTGGGCTCCCTGATTGGTATTCAGCGCCTGTGGCAGGATGGGACTGCAATCAGGAGCAGGAACCCTGGCTGGCTTTGCCTCTTTCTCAATGTGGAACATCGAGATCCCAGCTGCCTCAAACATCCAGCTGAGGGGGTTAATGGAATCGCAGTGCTCTGTGACATAGCCTGTTTGCCACAGGCATTGAGCCTCGCGCTCCTGGGAGAGCCATCTTGTGTGGTAGTGGAACAACGTTTATGGTAAGGCCAAGGTGGGACTTGATGAATTCTTTCCCCCCTCCACCCCCAACTCAATATCCCGAAAGGAATTCGCCAGCAGCTGTGCCAACACCTGACAAATATTTGTCATCAGGAATTTGCATGAAGGGAATTCCTGAGCGGGGGGTGGGGAAAGGCCCTTCAGGCAGTGCATACCCCTGACAATGCCGGTGTGGTTACAGGGTCCTGGCTTCACTTGATTGCTGTTGATACTGATGGGAATTAAATTGTCAGTTTAGTGTCTTCGGGTTACAGCGGAGACAGGAGAGACATGGAGAAAATGATTGATTCACAGCTCTTGTGTGCATCTGGAGCTGGGCACCGAGGCACTTACCTAGCCAGGTGACTGCATGATTGATGGGCTGTGGTATCACTGCCAAACCGTGAGGACAAAAGACTTACATCCTCCCCTTAATCACACCCTTCCATCCCCTCCCACCCAAAACAAGTATTTCAACAGTGTCAGCTCGTGATAAGATAGCACTGAGACAAGTCATTGATCTTCCAGCTCAGGGCTGTGAGGGAAAATGTTGCTGTCAACTTGTTCTGAAAGGAATCCAGGAGCAGGTGCAGGCCCTGATGAAGTAACTTACTTGGAATTCCTGCCATACTCAATCCTCACGAGCCTGCGCCCGGTTCTGTACATTTACACTTTTCTGGGAACTTCTCCTCGCCAGCCTTCTCCCTCCATATCCCCCATTTCAGGAAGGCACTGACCCATGTTGGGGAACAGTTCCATGGGCACTGCCAACCCTTTGGTCCTTCACTGGATTAATAGCAGCAGAGATACAGTCAGCAACACAGGGCATTTTGGGGAGGGGATACTGAGTGACAGTGAGGGAGCTGGATTAACATCAGTGCAGATACAGTCAGCAACACAAGATATTACTGCAACTTCAATTGAGCATGTCAATTTATGTCCTTCACATTGTCTGAATAACTCCTCCTAGCCTGTTTGCTCAATAATATTATCAGCACTCACTATTTAAAGCAAACATATTTTAAAAATCAGGATAAAAAGGAATGAAATAAAAGCAGATTAACTGAGAGAAAACTGGAAATGCAGTGAGTCGACAACACTGACCTCACAGCCGATTCTTCAATCTGTGTGCTCAGCGAGCGAGACTCTGAATTTGTCCACTTACTATGTCCAGAAAGTCTATTTCCTGCACTGAATAAAGATTCTTCCTAGAGAAGGAGCAACGCCTCAAACTCAGCAAAGTTTAATGAGGAAACTCCCTTCCATCTACCCGACAGAACCGTTCTCCGAGCACACTCAACACTCAAAGAACTTTGGAAGACATGCTCTAAAATGAGCTGGGAGCTGAAGGCCTGAATTAATTCCTGTTGATTTTACCTCCTTTGTTCGACAAAAGGAGGTGCTGAAATATGAAGGTGAACTGCAACTTAATTTAAAGGAGAAGAATGCTGAGATGAGATTTGTTGTGTAAACACTCCTGAGAGGTACAAGTGGCCAAGGAGGCCTGGCCCCTACAACCATTGAGTGAGCTTGAACACTGCTTAATGGTGAGATTGTACTTCGCCCGCCGATGTTGATAAAACGTTTTTCACAGAGTTAAGATTTACTCAGAGTTACATACTAGACTCTAAAATAAACAGTTTTTAGCAGGGAGGAAGTGTTTATCTGAGTTTTTTCTGGGCTGACTAAAAGTGAGCATGAGGTTGTGGGACAGACTGTGAATGTAATTGGACATAGTTCATCTGTGCTGACCCTTAGGTCAATGCCTATCCTAAGAGGAAGCTTTTAAACTGTATTTATTCCTTCATGGCTCATTAACGAGGGGGGTTGCAGGGTTGCGGGGGTGCTGGTGACAGGGTTCGAGATCGGAATAGATTTCTGCTGAAATGTGGTGATGGTACTAGTAATGTCAGGACAGAACACATTCAAGTATAGAGAATGACCACCGATGCTTTCAGAAGGCACTGGAGGATCTTATTATTTCTTTCACTTAGGTTCCTGCCATCCACTGCCTTGTTCTCTTGAAGTTGCTGACTCAAGCTGGGGCGTGCAATGAGAAGCTTTTTTGTTATCTGATGGAACATAAATGAGATGCGTGGAGTTCAGGTAGTTGAAGATCTCAAACAGGTTTATTAAACAGCTAACAAATATATAAAGTACAGAGCTATCTATTTGCAGGACTTGCCTCTTGATGTTACAGTTACAGAGTGCGACTGGCATGTCGTCACATGACTACATCCTGGCACTTAGCTCATTAGCATATTAAGATCTTAAAGGGACATTACTCTTAGAGGCAATCACACAACAGCGCACAGATCCCCAGGGTGTCAGCACCTCTCTAGTACCTCACTTTCTAGGCACCAACATGTCTAAAGCATGGATGGAGAGTGGGCAGGACTGAGGGGCACATCTTATGATGCAGTGTAGGACTGATCAGGAAGATCCCGGATTTGATTGCCCAATCTCTACTGGAGCTAGGTCTCATTTGCGATGACTGTTATGGTACGACCTTTAGCCTCCTTAGACTAGAAAGAGGGAAAATCGGCTGGAATCTTTTTCCTAATCATAATTCAGTGACGACTGATGGAAAGTGTGAATGTGTGAATATCACATGAAGACAGGATGAAGTTTGGTTGTGATGCCATATCAGGCAAATAGCCTGCTAACACAGAAGAATGGCCACTTAGGCCAAGTACTACTTGAGGGCTATAGTCGTCTATTGAATACCAGCAAGAGTCCATGGCTGGAGTTAGCTATTTCTTCTTCAGGTCCCCTTCTATCCTCTGATTTCACACCAAGGGGCTGTAAATTTATTGGTGCTCAGTTCTGGGCAGGAAGGCCACGATGGGGTCTCAAAGCATGTCTGAACTGGAAGGCCTGAAGTAGGCCTGAAACCAGGCCTCGGACCTCATTCATATTAACTGGGAAGGCTGCTGGCACCTATGGCATCTCCAGAGGCAGCTCACCTATTTGAAGAAATTAATCTCAGACCGCAAGCCTCTCCAGCAGTGGCGTGGGGGTACGTCCTGGGGCTAGAAGAGCAATTGGTGTCCCATGTAGGCAGGGAGAACTCCTCCTCCAGGCTCCACTGCAACATTTGAAAGCCACTTACCTTCTGGTAGTAGTTGCCCAGCAACCTCTTAAGAATCCTGAGCCGAGCAGGCCTGGAACCATTAAGCTCTATGACATTGAACATTGGTGAGGGGGCCTGGAATAAGTGTTAGGCTGCTCATTTGCATATAAAAGGGTCTAATACCTGTTCTAGGAGGCTGCTAGGGACACATGAAAAATCACTGAACCAATATCTGACATCTTTCATGCATCTGTTGGGTGCAGGACATTAGTTTCCCAAATTAGCTCTCGTTGGGCCCCATTTTACACCAGCTTGAATCTGAGAGCAAATGGGAACTGGGATTGAGAAGGACTAGAAGCATGGAATTCTGTGCATGAGGTTCTGAGGAGTGAATCTGATCTTTCCATCTACACAGGAGGCAGCTGGGTGATGTGTGCCAGAGCTCAGAACTGTAAACATTATTATTGGATTACTGCAGACCTCAAGCTTCAGTGACTCTTTCAGTTCACAATTTGCCATTGTTTTTCCCCATTTGCCTGTTCCTCACTCATTTGCTGTGCCTCAAATGTCTGAGAATCCAGCACTGTGAAATGAAATGGGACACTGTTTCTGCTCAGCTCGTTTCCTTTGAACAATCTTTGAAGAATAAAATGCCAGTGTCAGACTGCTTCTCTCACACACACTCAAAGGCGGTGCTTAAAAAAGATATGCATTTATATAGCACCTTGCACAACCTCAAGATTTCCCACAGTACCTTACAGTCAATGAAGTAAACATAGAAACATAGAAAGTAGGAGCAGGAGTAGGCCATTCGGCCCTTCGAGCCTGGACCACCATTCAATACGATCATGGCTGATCGTCCAAACTCAGTACCCTGTTCCCGCTTTCTCCCCATCTCCCTTGATTCGTTTAGCCCTAAGAACTATATCTAACTCTTTCTTGTATATAGTTAATGATTTGGCCTCAACTGCTTTCTGTGGTAGAGAATTCCATAGGTTCACTACTCTCTGGGTGAAGCAATCCCTCCTCATCTCAGTCCTAAATGGCTTACCTCTTATCCTTAGATTGTGACCCCTAGTCCTGGACTGCCCCGCCATCGGGAACATCCTTCCTGCATCTAGTGGATAAGTAACTTGGAGGGTAATTACTGTTGTACAATAGGAAATGTGGCAGCCAATTTTAACACAGCAAGATCCCACAAACAGCAAAGCGGTAATGTACAGATAATCTTTTAGGCAGTGTTGGGTGAGGGATAAATGTTGCACAGATGCCAGGTGAGCTCCCTGCTCTTCCTGAATAGAGCCATGGCATCTTTTATGAGATTACCACCCACTGAGCCAAGGGCTGTGTTAACAGGCAGAGAAGGACAGAGAGTAGAGGTTAATGTCTGCCTGAAGATAGCATACAAAGGAACATAACACAACCCTGAACTGTGCCAGCTAAAGAAGTTATCCCTGTCACTTTATTGGGAAGTGAGCAGATGAGTCCACTGGATGGTTGTTATTCTGCTTGGAGTGTTTTGAGAAGTGCCCCAATTGGCTTCCAAAATCACTTTGAAGACTGTAATCATTTTAAAAACAAGTTTCTCACAAAGGCCAACAGCTGCTGTTATTTAATATCTCTCTCATCTTTGATTAAAAATATTTGAAATAGTTCCTTGTTTTGGAATGTCATTTTGTGAAAGTTCGTAATTTGAGTGCATGTTACAGTGTGAGTTTGTGTGCGTGTGTACCCAAGTTGGCTCCGTGTGTACCTGAGCTGGCTCTGTGTGTACCCCAGCTGGCTCCATGTGTACCATGAGTTGGCTTCCATCTAGAGTCAAGATAGTACCAGTAGCTGGGAAGGAAAGAGAATCGGCACAGATTCCATCTTGGGTTACCTTTAAACAGCACCGGCACCCAATACTGAGTATTGGCAGAGGCTTTTGTAAGGAAAGGGTTAACGGACTGGCTATGAGCTCAGACCAGTGTTTGTTATGTGGAAACCAGATGGGTACGATACTTGTTAACTTCAGTGATACCGTTGAATTGAATAGAACTGTATTATGACCAAGGTGGGAGGAATGCACTGTCTTTTCTAGTTCCACTTCTGCACAGGTCACAACATATATTTAGGTGTTTACCCAGTTACTGGTACAGCCAATCATATTCTCTACTCTTTATCCCAGAATAAAATGCACCAACCTGGTCTCTTTAATAAACAACAACATTATCAGTTTATTATAAAACAAGACTTATCCAGTAAAGAAGCAAAGCATTAACACACAGACTGAAATATGAAAGTTCCCTTTTTAAATACCCAACACACACACACACTCATATACACTGAAAACAATAAAGAAATTCTCTCTGCAGAGGTCTTTTACAAAAAAAAAGACAAAAAAAAAGAAATACTTTAGCCAAATACTTAAAAATTCTTGAAGAAAAAGGATGAGATAGGTTGTGCCCTAAAAATGGCACACAGTCTGGCATCTGAGTACATGTAGATGGGTCACTGGGATCTTTTCTGGAGCAGTTCTTTTCAGGCGGCATTGAGAATTAATTTGGCAGGCCTCCCAGGAGCATCTCAGGAGAAATATGGCATCAGGGGTTTTAGCTCTCACACAATGGATTTGCAGGGTTTTCTCAAAGAGGTGGAGAAAGAGGAGCTGTGTGTTTTTCAGCAGGCTACAAACCCAACTGCCTTCAACACAGTCTACACCCGAACTGAATCAAAACAATATCCCAAAAGCGAAACCTCCTGACCACCATAAATCTTAACATGCCACTTCTCTGTAAACATCTTCCCAAGTCACCAAGATTTCTGTTGTTTATTGAGCTTAAGGCATGTGACATCCATAAAGGTTGATTTTCAACAAGACCTCTCAGTGACCCTTGTAAAAAAACACATCCATGGAATCTTTTCATTTTCCCAAATGAACCAACGTCCATAATTCTAAGATACGAGTCCTCAAAAAATGTTTAAAACAATAGAAGCACTTTCATCACAACTGTTAATCACAGCAAACTGGTTGAAATCAGCAGAGGCTGATGGCTAAGCCAATGGAAGACAACTTCGGAATACGCTAACCAACTAACAGCTGATCATGCACCTGGGAACCAATCAAATGGCTAAGAAGGATCGTGAACAAGGACAGTTGTCGAGTAGCCAAAGTATAACATGAAACAGAAGGGTCCCCTGGGCACATCATCATCGGAAGTGAGACTAGCTAGAAGAGGAGTCCCACTGGAAGCAAATCGATCCTCGTCAGATTGGATCTAACCGGCCTGCTGTCAGCCTAGTCTGACTATCTAGGGGTAACCTAATGTTTTTATTGGAATAGGCGTAAATCATTTGCATGGTTTGCTTAAAGTTTCTTTTTAACCCTTCACTTTTAATAAAAGTTGTTTGATTTATGGTGTATTGTGTCAGTTGTAATTCTTGATCTTGGGAACCTTACACTTTGAAGGTGACTTTTTGCCTATACTGATCCAAAGTAGCTATTGAGGTAAGAAAAATACGAATAGGTGAGTTTTTAAAGAAGGTGTTCAATTCTGCAAGCCAGTATTTATTGCCTGCCACTAGTTGCCTTGAGGGCATTAAGAGTCACCCACATATAGTGGGACTGAAGTAACATATAGGCCAGACTAGACAAGGGTGGCAGGTTCCCTTCCCAGAAAGCACGAGTGAACTAGTTGAGTTCGGACAATATTCTGGCAACTTTCATGGCCGCTGTTTCTGATGCCAACGCACACATTTCCAGATTTATTGCATTCATTATCCCAACTTTTATGGTTGGATTTGAACTTATTCCCTCTAGTGTTGCTGGTCTCAAATCCTACCCAAAGCTACCATACCCAGAATAAAAATCAAATTGAAGTAGAGGCTGGCAGGGGAACCAGAGCATGATGGTGAGATTCTGTGATGTCTCTGGCTTACCTGATTATGACTGATTGATTGAATTCCCTATCAATTTGAGAGTAAACGTGTGGTTATTGCATGTTCTTGCACCTGCCCGGATGCATCACCCACTGGGGATCCATATTAAAAACTTGCATAGATAAGTGCCTCATCAACTCAACAATTAATGGCTGGAAAATTATGGGTAGCTTGCACCCAAAGTTCCAATATGGACACCCAGCAGGCAAAACCCCCTGCGCACCTCATTAAGCTGTATCAAGATGTACACACGCACACACATATTTCATATATTTCATATTTTCATATTGGATACAGCCTGAGGTTCAACAGCCCTCTGATTGATTTTACCAATTTAAAGCCAACGTTGATGCATTTAAGGGGAATCTTAAGATAAGTATATGAGAGAAAAAGGAATAGAAGGATATGTTGATGGGATGGGACAAAGTGACGTTGGGAAGAGGCTCGTGTGGAGCATAAACACCAGCATAGACCAATTGGGCTGAATGGCCTGTTTTATGTACTGTAATGTCTATGTAATTCTATGTAATTACAGTTACCTGATTCACCTGTTTGGAGCTGTGGTCTTAAAGGAAAAGGCCAGGGCAGAAGCTAAACATCACAACCAGCACTCAGATACAAGACTACACAGGAGTAACACCACAGGAGGTCTGTTAGTGCAGGTATTATTTTAAGATAACAGTGAGACTTCCAGTTATATGATATTCCTCACCCCAACCCCTGTTCCTTCCTCTACTCTTCCCTTGTCCCCCGGTTCATCCTCCTCATGCCCTAGCTGAGCGCAGAGAGGTTTAGCCTGTTCTCAGGATTCTCTCGAGTGTGGTCAATAGGGGGTAGCCAAGAGAGGTAGGGTCCCCCTCTCCACAAACTTCCCTTCCCTCTCTCCTAGGCCAGTGTGGCTGAGAGTGGGAACTTAGTGAGCAGAGGATCATGGGAATGCTCTAAGTCCCACTGCTCTGCTCCAAAGCTCTACAGTATGTTACTGCATAATTCTGGTACTTTTAAATCACAATTTTTTGAGAGGATTTAAATACGACAAATATTTTAAATCAGTTTATGAATTGATAAGATGATGATCTCCCAATCCAGCCAATCCCATCCTGCACTTTCTTTTGGGGGGGATGGACAAATCAATAATTCCTTTTACCATTTACTGCCTAGGAGATAGAGTCAGACCACGAATGTGTGTGAATACACAGGGCTAGATTTTCACCTTGCAGGGAGGGAAACTGGAGTCGGGACAGTTTCCGGGTCCCCAAACTTGACCCCAGCAGGGTGGTGGGGTGGGGGGGTGGGGGGGGGGGGGGGGTGGAAGCCTCTGCTCACCTGGCATGGGGACAGGTTTTCTGTTGAATTAAGGGCAGTGGGGAGGCTCAATCAGAGGCCTTCCAGCATGTGAGGAGCAGCAGCCTGCATTGGATGGTAAGCAACTGAGAGGGTGCTTCAACACAGAGGTACCCTCACACCAACTTTCTTAAAGCTTTAACTTAAAGACAGATACAGTAACCAAGCCACCACTGTTAGAGGTGGGGATGGGGAGCAATCCCTCTACAGTGCAGCCTTTGGCCTTTGGCTGCACCCACACCCACACCCAGGCAGGCAGGGAAGGCCTCTAGGCCTGCCTAGAATGCTGGTCCCTGGTCTGCTGCTGGGTGCCCGCCTCCAGGCAGTTGAATTGCCCCCTGTCAGTTCGAGAAACTGCAGGCTGACTGAAAAATTCCAATCGGCCTCATTTAAGCACCCTGAACAAGGCTCTTAGTGAGCCTAATTGGCTGCTTGCCTTGTGGGACGGGCAGTCATGCCGGCCCTGAACCTGCCTCGGCAAAAATGGCCAATACCGTGAATGGGGTTGGAAAACCAGTGGACTGGCCGGCGCTGGTAGTTTTGGACCCCGTCCGCCTCTGCTGCTGACTTTGGGGCCCGAAAATTCAGCCTACACTTTCAATAATTCTGAAACCAGCTGACCCTACAGCTGACCTTTAGGATCAATTTTAATTGTGATGGTTTCAGAAGTCTCTGTGATTTTTCCATGACTATTTTTAAACTTCTTTAGAGACAAATGGTACAAGCAACCAGTCTGCCTTCAGATCTGAAGAAAAGCCTCTTTCCCCAGCTGTGCCCTTGACTTGTGTTTGGGCTGATGAGTCGAGGTTTCATCCTGTGCTCTGGCCTGTCTGCAGACAGATATCTTGCTGCTGGAGGGCAAATCCAGCTGCTAAACCTGATAACACTCAGCACTGGAGAGACTGAAGGCTTCAAGAGCCAGCGAGCCTGCGTTGTTAGTCTCTCCTAGCGAGGCGACTGCTGCTTTTATCTATGGCTCAGAATTAGCACTTGTGCCTTTGACTCAGAGGCTATTGCTTTAAGTCCTGATCCAGGGACTTGAGCACAAAATCTAGGTGAATGTTCCAATGTGGCTTTGATATAGAAATATAGCCTTTTGAATGAGATGTTAAGCAGAGGCCCAGACTTTCCTTTCAGGTGGGTATAACAGATCCCACACCGCTATTTCAAAGAAGAGCAGGGGAGTTCTCCCTGGTGTCCTGGCCAATATTTAGCACTCAACCAACATCACTAAAAACAGATAATCTGGACTTTTATCTCATTGCTCTTTGTGGAAGCTTGCAGTGTGCAAATTGCCTGCTGTGTTTCCTACATTACAACAGTGACTATATTTTAAAAAGTACTTTATTAGGTGTAAAGTGCCTCGGGACAAAATGAGGTTGTGAAAGGTGCTATCTAAATGCAAATCTTTACTTTCTGTTGAACAGGAACAACAGAAACTGCGCCAAAAAATCATTGGCTGTCCTTTGACCTTAGAGTTCACCTTTTGTTCTACTTTTCTCCCCAGCTCTTGTCAGGTGGCTGCTTTCTGCTGGGATGTCCTTCAGCATATCTATGAGTCCAGATCGTCATGCACCTGATCCTATCCCATCCCATATCAAGGACCATGCACTTTCCAGCACATTTTGGGGAAGGAACCCTGACTAATTTCTTCCTCCAACCCCTTTAGCACATTGGAATGTAGGCCAAATGCAGGGTCCAATTCCTTGCCTGGTGAAGATCAGCAAACTCAACACAGACAAGGGATCAAACAAGGGAACATTCTAAATCTGTGTGGGTTGGCGTGAATCCACCAAGCAGACAACTCAATAGCAAAATATGTACACTGCATTTTGATAAGGATTCTGCTATTGAGTGTAATTAATAGGGATTGTTACTTTGATTGCCACAGGGAGGGCCTTTATAGCTCATCCTTTGCACAAACTGTTTCTCCTTCAGGTGGTTGTAGCTGCTACTTGCTCATAATCCAAGGATGGCTGCTCTGAGGACCTTTGCTTCCACTCTGTCCTCTGGTAATATTCGTTTGTCTGTTTAGATATTCGGGAGGTTCAATAACTCCAGCAACAATGGGCGCCTGCAAAGAATTTACTGCACCTGAAGGGACGCAGCACCAGTTGGTGTTAAAACCCATTAATGAGTTCTTAACCTATAGTGGCGACAACCACCAGCTAATGGGTTAACGCTTGTTTCCCACAGGTTTTCTGCCCCTTTAATGTCAACCTATAGTATCAAAGAATAGTACAGCACAGAAGGAGGCCATAAAGTCTATGCTTGTTCTTTCGAAGAGCAATTCAGATAGCCCCACTCTCCTCACTTTTCCCTATAGTCCTGCAATTTTTTCTCTGTCAAATTTATCCAATTCCCTTTGAAAGCTGCTACTAAATTTGTATCCACCACCCTACTGGGCAGTGCATTCCAAAGCCTAACCACTCACTATGTAAAAAATGTTTCCTCATGTCGCCTCTGGTTTTTTTGCAAATAACCTTAAATCTATACCCTCTGGCTATCAACCCTTCAGCCATTGGAAACATTTTCTCTTTATTTCCTTTATCTAATCCCTTCATGATTTTAAACATCTCTATCCAATCCCTTCTCAGCTGTACAGGAGGAGGCAGAACAGCGGGAAGGGAAAAGGAGGCTACAACCTAGACAAACCCTTACTGCCCAGGCTGTGTGGGAAGAACTAATTCAAGAGAGTTGCTCTTCTAGAGAGCCGGCATGGACATAATGGGCCGAATGGCCTCCTTCTATGCTGTAACCATTCTATGATTCTATAACTCCAGCTTCTCCAGTCCATCCACATAACAGTAATCCCTCATCCCTGAAACTATTCTAGTAAGTCTCTACTGTACCCTCTCCAAAGCCTTCACAAGCTTCCTTGTGTGGGATGCCTTGCCCATATAGGGGCTTTAAGCAAACCAAGAGTCCATTGCCACCCCTGTGGTGGGACTTACAACAGTCTGTTTTATGGAAAACAAAGTCTATTTACTCAGCAAACAGCAAACAGAATCTATTTCAAAAGAGTGCTGACAAACTACAGAAAACAGAATACATGACTAAAACTGTAGCAACTTCTCCCAATAAAAGCATGGTTATTTCTCCAGCAAAATGCAGTGAGTGGAGGAGAGTTACATCATACAAATTACATGCCGAAAACCAATCGCAGTTATTTCCAGCTGGTGAGCTCTGTCACAAAGACAAAATGAGGGCATACCTTAATTTCCACCACAATTTATCTATTATCATCCTCAGCCACAATTTCGGCTTTTGCTCACTACCCTGACAACAAAGTGCCGTAGGGACGGGATCTGGGATGGCTTTGAGGCCCAGTATGGTTAAATAGCTTTCCAGCACAGCATCCAGATGAATGATGATGATTTGGACGAGGTATCAGAAGGCAGTCATGCCCATGGAACTGTTCCTCAGGAAGGAGTTAGCAGCCTGTTGGGGAAGGAAGGGAAGAAGCTGGACTAAGTTCCTGTCACTTTGCTCAGTGGATCTGTTTGATTGTTTTGAACAGATAACGCCTAGTTGTCACTGTCATGATGATGTATTAACACTAGGAGCTGAAGGATCACACAGTTAACACGGCAATAGTGACAGCCAGCTCATTAAGGGTTAAACTGAGAAGTAATTTCTTTGGCTGTAAACTATTTGCTGGATGTGTGTGTTACCCTTTTTGGCAAAACAACGTCCCAACAAAGGAATTGTGGCAAAACAATACATTAGACAATAGTCCCAAAGGGGAAAGAACAATGGTGGTGGCTAGCTGTATTGGCAGACGCCCATCCTCAGTAGAAATGGAAGACTATTGTGCCCACTCCGATATCTGTTTCGCATTAGTAGAAGGCCGATTGCGTTGGGCTGTTTGCTTGTAGGTTGGCAATAGAGTCTTTGGAAGCTGCCAGCTGGAACCAGCAGGAAGAATAATAACGAAAACCTTAATGGAAATCAGGAGTTAGGCAGTGATCTCATCGAGAGAAATGTGCAGACAGAGCAGTGGGTTTCTATACACAGGCAATAAATTACAAGCTCCTTCTGTCACTCAGTGAGGTAGTGATAGCAAGATCACGCTTTCATGTGTCTTTGATATTCCCAGAACATTTCCTGTCATGTTTATCTGTATTTAGTGAGATTTCGCAGGAAGAATGGCAGAGAATGACGAGGGTGATTCTACAATGCTGCACTCATAGTGGGTGCGAGGAGCCAGTACAGAGCAGGCTGCAGATTTCCTGAGGCGTGCTCCCTGTGAGCACTATTCCCTCTGGGAGCATCGGACCACAGAATTAGATCCATGATTTAGTAACTCAACAAATGAAACAATTATAGATAGTAAAAATGGAGACATCAAGGGGAGATTCTTTCATAGAGACAAAGTCACCATTAGAACATTCCATTATAGAGACAGACACCATCTGAACATCCTTTTATAGAGAGCATTACAGTATAATTTAAAAACATATGAAGTGTTTAGATAGATTGAAAAGGGAGAGATATTTTCTCTGATTGTTAAACCAGTGGTAAAGGTTCATCAATTTAAAATCATTACTAAGAGACTGAGGAGAGAGATTGGGCCGACCTAAGTTAATGGGTCGGCCATGTCTGGCTCCCCACTGTTTTCTCGCCTCCATGCACCTGGTCTGTCCGACCCAGCATACAACCCGAAGCTCACCGGCAGCAGGAACAATGCTGGGAAACTGGCACACTGGCCTGATGTTTCCACTTGTGGCGAGATCACAACTAGAGGCAAAACAGAAGATAGTTGCCAATAAATCCAACAAGGAATTCAGGAGAAACTTCTTTACCCAGAGAGTGGTGAGAATGTGGAACTTTCTACCACAGGGAGTAGTTCAGGCTTTGTCCTGGTGCCATCACAGAACTCTATCATTCCCCCTCCACGTCAGAACCTGCGGGAGACACAAGAAAACATCATGAGAACTAGCCTTGGAGAGCAGAAGCCTTTGCAGTGCTGAGTCTTCCCAATGCAGCTAAGTCTTTGGTGTGCTGTCTGACAGGGTGGAGTGCACTCTACACCTTTATCTACAGATTACAAAATATACTCACCCACTCCACCAGGAATGCCTGCCTCACCTTTCCCAACTTGCACCTTGGGAAGCCACCCTGGAGATCTCCAGGGCAGTCACAATGTGCAAATGGGGCGACCCTACTCCTTTCAGCACCCTTTTCTCTTTGTTATAAGCCCTTTTCAACTGCATGAACAAGAGAGAGAGAGATAAGGCATTGCTGGACTCGATGGCCTATCTCAGCAGCTCATTGACATATGAAGTTGCATGTATCAGCGCTATGGGCCTGAGCCTTGCTGAGGGGTCAGTAAGTACCCTTAGCACACATTCCTCCCACATTCAGGAGCAGCATGTGCCGTCAGTTTCTTCAACTGGTGTGTCTGCTGGAGGTTGAATACCCAGAGGCCTGTCATGAGGGCCTGGCATTGCAATCACCTCGTCAGAGTGAATAATGTCATGAAACCTTTTCCGGCACTGGACCCAGTTCCTATGGACCACAGTTCAGCTGCTAACTGTCTCAGCAACCTCAATCTATACCTGCTTGCTTTGGGAGGGTGGCCTTCTCCTGCCACCCTCGTGAAAGAGACCTCCTTCCACTCCCTCACTCCCTCCAGGAGGACTTCCAGGTTGGTGTCAGAGAAGTGAGGGGCAGCCCTGCTTTGGGTGCCGGCCCTCTGCCTTCTTTTCTGATCACTGGTACATCCATTCCTTCAGTTAACCAGCAATGGCTGCCATGGTGTGTTTAAATGAGGACCACAATTGCACAGTCCAGCCTCTAGTCCTGCCCCGTGGCCACTACTTGGCCGTCCAACCCGTTCTCCAACCAATTAGCAGCCCGCCTCCGTGGAAGTCGGGGACCCAGAAGTGGTCCTAATGTAGGATTCCCAACCCGGAAGGAAAAGTAGCTCTATCTTCACCACATCTACCCTATCAAACCCTTTCATAATCTTAAAGAACATTATCAGGTCACCCTTCAGTCTCCTCTTTTTTTTTTACAGACAAGAGCGCCAGCCTGTTCAATCTTTCTTGATAGATATAACCTCTCAGTTCTGGTCTCATTCTAGTAAATCTTTTTTTGCACCTTCACCGGTGCCTCCATATCCTTCTTATAATATGCTGCCCAGAAATGTTCATGGTGCTCCAAGTGTGGTCTAACCAAGGTTCTAAACAAGTTTAACATAACATCTCTGCTGTCTAATTCTAGCCCTCTGGAAATGAACCCTTGTGCTTTGTTTGCTTTTTTATGGCCTTATTAACCTGAATTTCTCTTCCTCTCCCTTTTGGTTCTTTTGTCAATTATGTTAAATCTGTGTCCTCTGGTTATCAATCGTCCTGCCACTGGAAACAACTTCTCTCTACCTACTCCATCGAAACCCTTCATAATTCTGAACACGTTTACTAAATCTCTCCTTAACCTCCTCCGCTCTAACGAGAACAATCCCAGCTTTTCTAGTCATATACAGAATTGCTGCATTGTGAATACATAGGATTAGAAACACAGCACAGTATATGTACAGGATTGGTAATACAGCACTGTGTGTATGCTGGGGGTGTAAATACTGCACTATGTATGTATTGTGCATCCTTAAGGATTTCCAGCCTCCTCTCTGGCCTCCATCCCAATTAGCTTAAGTGTCAACTCTTCAAAAGAAATGAGGTGCTGTTGAGAGCTGGATCTTCCTCCCCTGAGGAAATGCTTACATTTACACAGTGTCTTTTACTGTATAAAAGTGTTTTAGTGTCGTTTGTGGCTCAGTTGGTAGCAATCTTGCCTCTGAGTCTCAAGGTTCTTTGTTAAAGTCCCATTCCAGGGCTTGAGCACAAAAATCAAGACTGACACTCCGGTGCAATACTGAGAGAGTGCTGCACTGTCAGAGATGCTGTCGTTTGGGTGAATTGTTAAACTGAGGCCGTATCTGCCTGCTAGGGTGGATGTAAAAGATCCTCTGGTATTATTTTGAAGAAGAGTAGGTGATTTCTCCCGGGTAAAGCCTGGCTCAGCTATAAAATTAAAATCCGAACACAGCCACCCGAACCCGACCCGGGCCCGAGTCCTTCAATTCTTTTCATGCCCGACCCGACACGAAAATGTCAAACATGTTGTTAGTACAGAAAAAAAAAGCGTCAAAATGTAGATTCAAAAGAAAACAATACAAAACCAAAGCTGACCACAGCCAATCCGAACCCGACCCGAGCCCGAATGCTGGGCACAGAATATAGACCCGAACTCGACCCATGTAGTAGGGTTTGGTCGGGTTTGGGTCGGGTCGCCAGGCTTTACTCCCCAGTGCCCTGGCCAATATCTATCCCTCTATCAACATCACAAAAACAAATTATCTGGTCATTACCACATTGCTGTTTGTGGGAGTTTGTTGTGCGCATATTGGCTGCCACGTTTCCTGCATTACAACAGTGACTACACTTCAAAAAGCACTTTATTGGATGTAAAGCACTTTGAGATGTCCAGTGGTCAGTGGTCATGAAAGGCGCTATCTAAATGCAAGTCTTTCTTTTTCTTTTTAGAACTAATGGCATAGTTCCGTCTGGTAGCATAAATAGCAAATAAATGAATGGACAGTTAATCTATTTACAGTGAAGTTGGTTGAGAAAAAAATATTGACCAGGACACTAGGAGAACATCCTGTCCTTGAAATAGTGCCCTAGGGCTTTTTGCATTGACCTGAAGAAGGATACAGGGGCTCAGTTAACATCTCAGCACCTCCGACAATGCAGCACTCCCTCGGTCTAGTTTAGATGTTAGATGTCAGTCTAGCTTAAGTACTCAAGTCTGTAACTGAGGCTGAAGCTACAGCTCTCTGACTTTCTCAGCTACCAACTGAGCCAAGCTCACCTTATACCAACTCTTGCGAGTTATGAACCAACTTGCCTTGTAACTAAAACTAAGCTAAATAGGTGAACACCTGCATAACAATAATGCACATAGGAACTCAGTATGAGTTTAGAGTTCATAAACTTCACCGATTGGATGCCATGTCTTGTTAAGTCACGTGCAAGAGAACAATGGGACCTTCAAGATTCCAATGTGAGTTGCATAATCGCAGTTCATACTAGATTATTTAAACAGTCTGGGAAGCTTTGCCAGTGACATCTGACTTGCATTCAAACAATCTCCCATTATATCAAAGTACAGTATATAAGAGACAGCAAGTGGATAATGACATATACTAATGCTCTTTCAATTATAGAGAAGACCAACCCATGACATAGACATTGGACATCCTTCTTGAGATGATTGATTTGGGATCTTATCCTTTCCAAATCACTGCACAGTATCCTTTACATACACAAACCACAGTCCAAAGGCTGTGAATGACTTACTTCCTTCTGAATAATGTCCTCTTGTAAAGCTTGTCTCAGCAGCTCTTCAAAGCTGCTGAGGCAAACTGCGAGCTGTCACTGTATGGGAGTTTCATTTCATTATCCATGAAGGAGTGCAGTTTGATCAGAGAGACAAAGATAAAGAAGACAACCTGAGGACAGATGTCAGTGATGAGATAAGGTTGAAATCATGAGGAGCCTGAAGATATATGCTCTGTGAACAACAGTCAAAAGGCAGAAAGCAGAACATTCAACCTTATCCAATAGTGTTAAAAACATTTCCTGAAAGGTCTGCTTGGGTAGAAGGCAAGGTTGTGTCATCCTTGTGCAAAACCTCATCACTTTATCCACAGATCCTGTGTTAGTCCAACTCTAAGGCTCTTCTGGTTGAATAAAGATGCATCAGTATGGTTTCAGGTCATTACATAAGCACTTCAACTTTTCACACAACAAACAGCCGACTGTCTCTCTTTTTTAAAGTGCTGCTTTCTTCGACGCTCTCCAGGAGAGCAGGTTAATTAGATTGTGTGAGCTGGAGACATGACAGTTGCCGTCATCACTTCTGTCAGCCCAGAGAATGTGAAAGACGAAGACAGTGCAGAGGCACTGAGGGATTTAGGCCACACCTGACATACCTGTGGTTTGCAGAGTGACACACCTGGCTTCCTTCTAGGGCCTTGATCAGATATAAAAATTCCCTTTGCTCTTGTTAGCACTCTGAGGAACACTTGTCTAGGTCATTCAATGAAGACCGACTTCAGTTTCTCATTTGCAATCTTCCCACTTTAGATTCTAGCCTTGTTTTGAATTCAATCTCCCAAAACTAATAGGTTTGCATCATATACTCTCTCTCTCCGTATTTCTCTCTCCCTCTCTCCCTCTACATCTCTCCTCTCCAGTACTACAGAAGTGACAAGATTTTGGGTTCAATGGGATGGGGTTTTCTAGAAGAAACAGTCATGGTGAAATGGTCATCGCATCGCCCAGTTAAAGAGAGTGTGAACTCCTTAACCTGATGCAATAAATGATATCTTAGTGTGCTGCTTCATGTGAAAATTGCACTAAATTAAATAAAAGAGATAATGGTCAGGGATTGATGAAAAGACTAGAGACCTACTGAAAGCACCGAGGAATTAGAGAAAGCAATGCTGAAAGGAGCAACAATAAACAGGTGAGGTAGCAACTAAAAGAATGGTAATAAGCAGGAAGTGATGACAAAAAGGCATGGTAATAAGCAGGAAGGGCTCTAAAAAGAACACTAGTGCATTGGGACTAATGACAAAAGGACTAACAAAAAGAAAAATTTTTTTTATCGTGCCTTTCAGGGATGTCATACACAGGGGTGCACATACACTATATTAGTTTTGAAGCCGTTACCATGGTTGCATAGGTGAACATGGCAGCCATTTTGTGCACAGTGAGGTCACACAAATACAAAAAAAGACGAATGGCACGTTTGCGATGAAACTGGAGTATTTTTTTATATAATGTATGGTTTTGCCTTTCGTCATAGTATTTAAGGGATTAAAATAGTTTCTCACAAATAATTCAGCTGAGGAACTGCACAATTTATCGTGACTGATAAAAAGCATCTATAACAGGTTCATGAGCATTGTGACAGTGGATTGGAAACTAACTGAATTCTTTATTCCAACAGTTGCAGTGAGACAAGGATACACACTGTTGCCTGATTTATTTAATCTAGTACTGGAAACAATAATGAATCTTTTACTAAAACATGATATTGGAGGAGTCTCCTTCTGAGACAAAATTTTAGACAATCTCAGAGGCCACATTTCAAAAGTGGCAGCTATTAGAATACCGAGGGTCATGGGGCAAGGAGCTGAGGAAGACCAAGGTTGCACTGGATAGATGGCGACAGCCACAGAAAGATGTAGATGACCGAGGCAGCCAGGCTAATTCAGAACCAGCAGCTGATGGTTGGGAGCTTACTAGTTAGTAGTATTCCCCCCTTGGAGCCAAGCTGGCTGTCAGAAAGCAGTGTTCCGAAGCATGCTAATAAGTTAATTACAACCTGGTTTACCCATTTGCTTTGTTCTGGAAAAAAGGTTATTGTTAAATATACAAGTCTCACAGCCTATCCAAGCTGTGAAAATGACTTACCTTGATCACAGGAAGGAGCTGTGCTATTTGATAGAAGTGTTCAAAATCATGAGGGGTATAGACAGAGTAAATAGGGAGAAATTGTTTCTATTGGAGGAACGGTCAAGAACCAGAGGACACTGATTTGAATGGCAAAAGAACCAATGGTGATAAGAGGAGACCTTTTTTATGCAGTGGGTAGTTTGGATCTGGAATGCCGTGCCTGTGAGTGTGGTAAAGCCAGATTCAATTGTGGCTTTCAAAATATAATTGGATAAGCACCTAAAGAGAGAAAATTTGCGGTCCTACGGGGAAAGGGCAGGGGCCAGAGACTAGCTGAGTTGCTCTTGCAGAGAGCTGGCATGGACAAGACTGGCCAAATGGCCTCCTTCTGTGCTGTAACCATTCTATAATTCTATGATTCTATTCAATTCGAATCTGCTGGCCTACCTGTACCTGTGGGCTTGGACCACAACCCTCCTTGGTATTTTAAATCCTGTAGATGGTTGACAGTCATGTAATGGTGAAAGAGACATTTTTGATTTCCTCTGTTCCTGGTCAAGGAAACGGAATAGCTTGGGAAAAAGTGCTACATTCAGTGGTTAGTCTCATTCCACTGTACTGTGTCGAGGCACAGAGAAAATCCAAGCCTTGTAGACTTAAACACATGTCTAAGAGAATGCGTTGTTACATGTTTTGTTCTTTTTGTATATACGTTTATGTATTCATTCTCGGGATGTGGGTGTTGTTGGCACAGCTGGATTTATTGCCCATCCCTGGATACCTTTGAAATAGTGGTGGTGAGCTGTCTACTTCTTGAACCACTGCAGTCCAACTAGTGAAAGTACCCCATACAATGCAGTTATTTAGGGATTTCCAGATATTCCAGCAGCAATGATTTGAGGAAGGGTGAGTTAAGTGTCTGTAATCAAGCAAATTTGCTGTATTGACTTTAGCCTACTGCTTTAAGAACCATGACTCATATTTTCTAGGTTAAGCCACATGGTCTGATAGAGTGTTTATCCTTATGCTATTTGAAGACTAGGAGAACACCAGAGAATTCCTGTCAGTTCAGTGAGCGATTGCAGTTTGTCCCTTGGACAATGCCATGAGGAATATATTGTGCATATAAAATCACAGGCCAGTTCATAGGAAGCAACAGCTCGCTGACGAGACTTCACTAAGGATGAGAGAAACATCTGTTGAAAGCCTAGATATGTAACACAGTTGACCTGTTCTTGGTGATGTAGGCTGAGGAACGAATGTTGGCCAAGATACCAGGACAACGCCCAGCTCTCTTTTGAATAGTGCCGTGCGACTTTTAATGCCTATTTGTCTCACCAAAACGACAACACCTCCCACAAAGTTCCCTCAGAACAGCACAGGATCATGTGTTCAAATCTGGGGGGAGTATCTGTGTATCTGTACTCCAGGGAGAATGCTGTCACTGAGACTGCCCTCAATGCAGCCCAGCCTCTACCAGTCATGGATGAGCTGGACATACAGCCAACCAAATCGGAACTCAGTGATGCCATTGATTCCCTAGCCAGCGGAAAAGCCCCTGGGAAGGACAGCATTACCCCTGAAATAATCAAGAGTGCCAAGCCTGCTATACTCTCAGCACTACATGAACTGCTATGCCTGTGCTGGGACGAGGGAGCAGTACCCCAGGACATGCGCGATGCCAACATCATCACCCTCTATAAAAACAAAGGTGACCGCGGTGACTGCAACAACTACCGTGGAATCTCCCTGCTCAGCATAGTGGGGAAAGTCTTTGCTCGAGTCGCTCTGAACAGGCTCCAGAAGCTGGCCGAGCGCGTCTACCCTGAGGCACAGTGTGGCTTTTGTGCAGAGAGATCGACTATTGACATGCTGTTCTCCCTTCGTCAGATACAGGAGAAATGCCGTGAACAACAGATGCCCCTCTACATTGCTTTCATTGATCTCACCAAAGCCTTTGACCTCGTCAGCAGACGTGGTCTCTTCAGACTACTAGAAAAGATCGGATGTCCACCAAAGCTACTAAGTATCATCACCTCATTCCATGACAATATGAAAGGCACAATTCAACATGGTGGCTCCTCATCAGAGCCCTTTCCTATCCTGAGTGGTGTGAAACAGGGCTGTGTTCTCGCACCCACACTTTTTGGGATTTTCTTCTCCCTGCTGCTTTCACATGCGTTCAAATCCTCTGAAGAAGGAATTTTCCTCCACACAAGATCAGGGGGCAGGTTGTTCAACCTTGCCCGTCTAAGAGCGAAGTCCAAAGTACGGAAAGTCCTCATCAGAGAACTCCTCTTTGCTGACGATGCTGCTTTAACATCTCACACTGAAGAATGCCTGCAGAGTCTCATCGACAGGTTTGCGTCTGCCTGCAATGAATTTGGCCTAACCATCAGCCTCAAGAAAACGAACATCATGGGGCAGGATGTCAGAAATGCTCCATCCATCAATATTGGCGACCACGCTCTGGAAGTGGTTCAAGAGTTCACCTACCTAGGCTCAACTATCACCAGTAACCTGTCTCTAGATGCAGAAATCAACAAGCGCATGGGTAAGGCTTCCACTGCTATGTTCAGACTGGCCAAGAGAGTGTGGGAAAATGGCGCACTGACACGGAACACAAAAGTCCGAGTGTATCAGGCCTGTGTCCTCAGTACCTTGCTCTACGGCAGCGAGGCCTGGACAACGTATGCCAGCCAAGAGCGACGTCTCAATTCATTCCATCTTCGCTGCCTTCGGAGAATACTTGGCATCAGGTGGCAGGACTATATCTCCAACACAGAAGTCCTTGAAGCGGCCAACATCCCCAGCTTATACACACTACTGAGTCAGCGGCGCTTGAGATGGCTTGGCCATGTGAGCCGCATGGAAGATGGCAGGATCCCCAAAGACACATTGTACAGCGAGCTCGCCACTGGTATCAGACCCACCGGCCGTCCATGTCTCCGTTATAAAGACGTCTGCAAACGCGACATGAAATCGTGTGACATTGATCACAAGTCGTGGGAGTCAGTTGCCAGCATTCGCCAGAGCTGGCGGGCAGCCATAAAGACAGGGCTAAATTGTGGCGAGTCGAAGAGACTTAGTAGTTGGCAGGAAAAAAGACAGAGGCGCAAGGGGAGAGCCAACTGTGCAACAGCCCCAACAAACAAATTTCTCTGCAGCACCTGTGGAAGAGCCTGTCACTCCAGAATTGGCCTTTATAGCCACTCCAGGCGCTGCTTCACAAACCACTGACCACCTCCAGGCGCGTATCCATTGTCTCTCGAGATAAGGAGGCCCAAAAGAATCTGTGTTAATTAGTTTCTCACTTGGAGATGGGAAAACGACTAACTCAGTCAAGCTAACAAGTAAAGGCTGATTTATGCAAGTCCTAGATTGTAACCTTCCGAAGAAGGGTCAAGAGGTTAACAGGACAGGAGAGTTGGCTTTGGGAATATTTCCCACCTGATTTCTTCTCTCCATCGTTTTCTGATCCCTGGTCTTTACCAGAGTTTTCTCACGTGTAATGTGTAAATGCCTCATTAAGAATGGAGAAATGATTTTAAAATGTTCAAATGCTCAGACAGTGTTACTTCCTGAATTTTCCACTGACATTGCTGTCATTACTCTCTAAATCCATGTTCACTGGGCTTAAAGAAAGCTCTATGTTGATGAAACTCTTAAAGGGACATAGGTTTTGCATGTTTTTCTGTTTTACACAAATTTTTCAGCATATTTTTAATACTGTGTTGCTTTTCAGATAGTAACTGTGTCTCAGTTGGTAGCAGGCTTGTCTCTAAGTCAGAAGATTGTGTGACCAATTTCCAGTCTGAGGCTTGAGCACATAATCCAGGCTGACACTCCAGTGTAGTACCGAGGGAGCACTACATTGTTGCAGGTACCGTCTTTCAGATGAGATGTTGAACTGAGACCCTGGCTGCCCTCTCAGGTGGATGTAAAAGATCCCATATCAGTAATTTGAAGAAGAGCAGGGGTGTTCTCCCTGGTGTCTTTGCCAATATTTATTCCTCAACCAATATCACTAAAACAGATTATTTGGTCATCATCACAATGCTGTTTGTGGGAGCTTGCTGTGTGAAAATTGGCTTCCGTGTTTCCTACACTACATCAGTGACTACATTTCAAAACTACTTCATTGCTGTTAAGGGCTTTGCGATGACCTTAAGTGGTGAAGGGTGCTATATAAATGCAAGTTCTTTCTGTTTTTCTCCACTTTTATGAAGCTTTTTAAATATGTGTCTATTGGGGGGTAAAATTTCCAAGGCCTCCGATTGCAGTTGGGGCCTAGCATGCAATCAGGACACGTTGGATAAGCATCCAATCCACACTGGCTGCCTGAGGTCTTGGGATAGTTAGCACCTGGACTTTTTCCGTTCAGGCAAATGTTTATTTACTCGTTGTGGTATTTACTCTTTTAGATATCTCAATAAAAATAGCTGATTATTGCTCGTGGAAAGCTGTTGGTAAAGACTGCAGCTAAACAGGAACAAAAAAAACGTGGGATCTGAAGACATATCCTGAGAGCTTCAGCACAAGTGGCAAATGAAAGCAAATTTAATGCTGAACTGGGACCACTGATTCTCCTGAACCATATTAGTGATCTGGACTTGGGTGTGCAGGGCGCAATTTCAAAATTTGCAAATGCACAAAACTTGGAAGTATTGTGAACTGTGAGGAGGATAGTGATAGACTTCAAAAGGCTGATGGATTGGGTGGACATCTGGCAAATGAAATTTAATGCAGAGAAGTGTGAAATGGCACATATCCGTTGGAAGAACGAGGAGAGGCAATATAAAGTAAAGGGTACAATTCTAAAGTGGGTGCTGGAGCAGAGGGACCTGGGGGTATATGTGCACAAATCATTGAATGTGGCAGGGCAGGTTGAGAAAGTGGTTTAAAAGGCATAGAGGATCTTGGACTTTATAAGCAGAAAATACAAAAGCATGGAGTTATGGTGAACCTTTATAAAACAATAGTTTAGCCTCAACTGGAGTATAGTATCCAATTCTGGGCACTACAATTTAGGGAGGATGTGAAGGCTTTCGAGAGGGTGCATTTACAGAATTTATAAGAATGGCTCAAGGGATGAGGGACTTCAGTTATGTGGGTAGTTTGGAGAAGCTGGGCCTGTTCTTAAAGAAGAGAAAGTTGAGAGGAGATTTAATAGAAGTGTTAAAAATCATGAGGGGTCTGGGAAGAGTAGATAGAGGGAAACTGTTCCCATTTGGCAGAGGGGTTGCGAACCAGAGGACACAGATTTAAGGTGATTGGAAAAAAAAACAATGATGACATGAGGAAAAACTTCTTAGGCAGTGAGTGGTTAGGATCTGGAATGTAAATGCCTGAAAGTATGGTGGCGGCAGATTCAATTGTGGCTTTCAAAGAGGGATTGAATAAGCACCTGAACATAAAAGATTTGCAGGGTTACTGGATAAAGGTGGGGGAGTGGGACTGGCAGAGTTGCTCTTGCTGAAAGCTGGCATGGACATATGGGCTGAATGACCTCCTCTGTGCTGTAACCATTCAATGATTCTATGTGAGTTAGCGTATTTCTTGGTTAGTGTAGCAGAAGATAAATATAAGTCATGTCCAGGCGATCGACAGACACCAATGCTGGACTATTGTGCCATCAATCATGTCTGCAGAACTGGACGCACACTCACCCGTCAATGACCCAGGACAGCTGCCCCCTCAAGCTGTAGGTCGGCCACTCCCCCTTACCATCATCATCCCATACAACCTTTGTAAAGGTTGCTAAATGTTTAAAATCACAATTCAGCTTTTATTAAAAGGCACCGTTGAAGTGATTTATGACTTTAACCCCTTATAAGGACTAAACCAAATCAGGATTACATCCCCATGAATCTCCTTTAATTAAGTTCAAAACAGACAAATTCCTTATTTGGGTCCAAAGAATTGAACTAGTTTTCCCTCAAAGAAAGAAAACTAATAGAGAATATTACCACCTTTTGGATAGCCTATTTTGTAATAATTATGGCTAAGTCATAAATATCCCAGACATTATAAGGGTTTGGGAAACTCTCTTCAATATGTATCTCTCCACTTAAAGAAACGGAGAGGGGGTTCTTGTAGTTATATACAGAATACTACATGAAATGATTTATTAACTTTTATATATTTATTAAAGATTTGACATGCAATACACTTTTAAGTGGGTAAGTATATCACAATATCAAATATTACAGATGTAACACATAGTCTTATTTCTAACATAGAATCCAAAAGTTTAACCTTGCTAATGTTACAGCAAAATATCGAAGGATATCCATCAAAATTTAAAGAAAACTTTTACCTTAAATTCCCCCAGTAAGCCATAGGGTGAGAAGTATTGATGAGGAATTCAATACTTCTTATACTGTTTCTAAGGGATCATGTGACCTTTTAGCATATAGGTTTTACCTTTTTCTGTGTGTTTTTCCTGCTTTCAGGATCCATATATGGGAATGTTTTGCTGTAATGTCCCTGCTCTTGAAGTTGTGAGCATTTATCTGGTCAAAATGTTTATTTTTGTGTTTACTTGACCTCTTGTTCCTGTAAGTACTATTCCATTTATTGTTTTATTATCCATAATTGCCTTTTTTATGGTACCTTGAAGCAACCTTTTGAGTTGATCTGTCTACACCACCAACACTATCAATTAATTTTATTGCTACCTCTTACTGATGTCACACAGGGTATTTCAATGTGTGTTTATTCTCCAAGTCCCTGGCAACAGAGACACTGAAATAGATTTCCCAACTTAAAAGGTGTTTCTGGTTCACATTCTATTGTAACAGGGACCTTGAAAGATCTTGAAATTTCTAACTCTACCTTATTAAAGGGGAATTTCAGTGAGTCTTAAAACCTGACCATTTATTCAATCTCTAATTCTAAAGATTATAATATATTAACTATATCTCAATTCTACCTAATTAAGCCGATTATACCAATGTTTCATCACACTGTTATATGCAGCTACTTACGTTTACACATGAGCATACATACGAATTAGGAGCAGGAGTAGGCCACCCTGCCCCTCGAGCCGGCTCCGCCGTTCAATAAATTCATGGCTGAACTGATTTCTCCACATTACCACCTGCCCCCAATAATTTTTCACCCCCTTGCTTATAAAGAATTTATCTACCTCTGCCTTAAACATATTCAAAGACTCTGCTTCCACCTCCTTTTGAGGAAGAGAATTCCAAAGACATACGACCCTCTGAGAGAAAAAATAAAAAATTAAGTGGCTGCATCCTTCTAAATCTGAACTACAGCTCTTTAAGCAGTAACTTCTCCACATCCCTCTTCCCACCAATCCAACTTTTAGTCGGTTCTCACCTGCAGTTACAAGCTAGGTTCGGTGTTAGTAGAATGATTTCAATTACCTTATCACAATGTAGAGTAAGTCCTGACTTTGCAGCATTTGACATTCGCTTAGACATTTAGTGTCTGACTAACTTGATTGAATTTTTTGAGAGAGGTGACTAGATGTGTAGATGAGGGTAAAGCAGTTGATGTAATCTACATGGACTTCAGTAAGGCTTTTGATAAGATCCCGCATGGGAGATTGGTTAAGAAGGTAAGAGCCCATGGGATCCAAGGCAATTTGGCAAAGTGGATCCAAAATTGGCTTAATGGCAGGAGACAGAGGGTGATGGTCGAGGGTTATTTTTGTGAGTGGATGCCTGTGACCAGTGATGTACTGCAGGGATCGGTGCTGGGACCCTTGGTGTTTGTAGTGTACATTAATGATTTAGACGTGAATATAGGAGGTATGATAAGTAAGTTCGCAGATGACATGAAAATTGGTGGTGGTGTAAATAGTGAGGAGGAAAGCCTTAGATTACAGGATGATATAGGTGGGCTGGTAAGACGGACAGAGCAGTGGCAAATGGAATTTAATCCTGAGAAGTGTGAGCTGATGCATTTTGGGAGGACTAACAAGGCAAGGGAATATACAATGGATGGTAGGACCCTAGGAGGTACAGAATGTCAGAGGGATATTGGCGTCCTTGTCCATAGGTCACTGAAGGCAGCAACACAGGTAGATAAGATGGTTAGGAAGGCATATGGGATACTTGCCTTTATTAGCCAAGGCAAAGAATATAAGAGCAGGGAGGTTATGATGGAGCTGTATAAAATGCTAGTTAGGCCACAGCTGGAGTACAGTGTACAGTTCTGGGCACCACACTATAGGAAGTATGTGATTGCACTGGAGAGGGTGCAGAGGAGATTCACCAGGATGTTGCCTGGGCTGAAGCAGTTCAGCTATGAAGAGAGACTGAAAAGGCTAGGGTTGTTTTCCTTAGAACAGAGAAGGCTGAGGGGGGGACGTGACTGAGGTATACAAAATTATGAGGGGCATTGATAGGGTAGCTAGGAAGTAACTTTTTCCCTTAGCGGAATGTCAATAACCAGGGGGCATAGATTTAAGGTAAGGGGCAGAAGGTTTAGAGGGGATTTGAGGAAAAAATATTTTCCCCCAAAGGGTGGTTGGAATCTGGAACACACAGCCTGAAGAGGTGGTAGAGGCAGGAACCCTCACAACATTTAAGAAGTATTTAGATGAGCACTTGAAACGCCATAGCATACAAGGCTATGGGCCAATTGCTGGAAAATGGGAATAGAATAGATAGGTGCCTGATGGTCGGTACAGACACGATGGGCCGAAGGGCCTGTTTCTGTGCTGTATAACTCTATGACTCTATGACTCATGCACTTCGCTCACTGGCATTTGGATGTCCTGCTCTGTGCCTGGGTCAAAGTGTTTCCCCTGTATTAAGGGCACTCCAGGTTTTCCATTGAACAGCAACAACTTGTATTTATATAGCACCTTCAATGTAATAAAACATCCCAAGGCACTTCACAGAGGCATTATTAAATAAAATATGGCACTGAGCCACATATGGAGTTATTAGGGCAGGTGACCAAAAGCTTGGTCAAAGAGGTAGGTTTTAAGGAGTGTCTTAGAGAAGGAAAGCGAGCAGGAGAGGAGGTGAGGTTTAGGGAAGGTATTCCAGAGCTTGGAGCCTAGGCAGCTGAAAGCACACCCACCAATGGTGGAGCAATTAAAATCAAGGATGCTTAAGAGGCCAGAATTAGAGGAGTGCAGATATCTCGAAGAGTTGTAGGGCTGGAGGAGATTACAGAGATAGTGAGGAGCCTGGCCACAGAAGGCTTTGAAAGCAAGGATTAGAATTTTAAAATCGAGGTGTTGCTTAACTGGGAGTCAGTGTCGATTAACAAGCACAGGAGTGATGGATGAATGGGACTCGGTGCAAGTTAGGACATGGGCAGCAGAGTTTTGGATGACATCACGTTTATGGAGTTTAGAATGTGGGAGGCCAACCAGCATTGCATTGAACATTCAAGTCTGGAGGCAACAAAGGCATGAGTGAGGGTTTCAGCAGCAGATCAACTGATGAAATGGGTGATCTTAGTGATGGCATGGCTATGCGGTCAGAAGGTCATCTCAGGGTCAAGACACCAAGGTTGCAAACATTTGGTTTAGCCTCAGGCTTTTTCCAGGGAGAGGGATGGAGTCAGTAGCGAGGGAACGGAATTTGGAACTGGGGCCGAAACAATGGCTTCAGTTTTCCTAATATTTAAGGAAATATGTTGGAGGAAATTTGTGCTCATCCAGTACTGGATGTCAGATAAACAGTTTGATAATTTAGCAACAGTGGAGGGTTCGAGAGAGCTGGTGATGAGGTGGAGCTGAGAGTCATCAGCGGACGTGTCAAAACTGACATGTTTTTGGAATGAAGTCGCTGAGGAGCAGCATGTAGATGAGAAGTAGGAGGGAGCCAAGGATAGGTCGTTGGGGGACACCAGAGGTAACTGTGTGGGAATAGGAGGAGAAGCCATTGCTGACATTTCTCTAGATACGATTAGATAAGAATGGAACCAGGTGAGAGCAGTCCCACCCAGCTGGCTGACAGTGGAGAGGTGTTGGAGGAGGATGGTGTGGTCATTCGTGTCAAAGGCTGCAGAAAGGTTGAGAAGTACAGGGAAGGAAAGTTTCCCTTTGTCACAGTCACACAAGGATGTCATTTCTGACTTTGATAAGAGCTTTTTCCGTATTGTGGCAGGAGTGGAAAACTAATGAGAGGGATTCAAACATGGAGTTCCGGGAACAATGGGAAAGGATTTGGGAGGCGACAACATGTTCAAGGACTTTGGAGAGGAAAGGAAGGTTGGAGATGGGGATGGTAGTTTGCAAGGGTGGTGGGGTCAAGGGTTGGTTTTTTGAGGAGGGGTGATGACGGTAGATTTAAAGGAGAGAGGGGCAACACCTGAAGAGACAATACCATTAACAATATTGGTTAATGTAGGGACAGGAAGTGAAGTTGGTTGATCAGCAGTTCAGTGGGAATAGGATAGACGGAACAGGAGGTGGGACTCATGAACAAGATGGGGGGCATGAGGGGAGATAGGAGAGAAACTAGAGAATGAAGACAGGGGGCATCTTAGAGTAAGTTTGGCCAGGTGGGGCTAGGGGAAGGGAGGGAAGTGACAGAGGCAGCTGATCAGATGATCTCAATCTTGATGACAAAGAATTCCATGAGCTCCTCGCACTTGTTGCTGGAGGTGAATGTGGAGGAGACAGGGGACAGGAGTTTAGGAAGATAGTTTGCAGTAGAGAAAAGAAACCAGGGGCTATATTTGTATTCCAGGGCTATCGTGGACATCTGACGGTCCTAGATTTCTCATTGTTTATCGGAGTTTTAGAGGAACCTGCCTGATTAACCAGCCGAGGCCCCATCACCAGGCCAAGGATCCATCACTAGGCCGAGGCTCGTCAACAGGACAAGTCCCCATCACCAGGTAGAGGTCCCATCACCAGGACAAGGCTCCATCACCAGGCCAAGGATCCATCAACAGGCTGAGGCCCCCATCAATAGGTCAAGGCTCCCTCAGCAGGTCGAGGCTCCATCACCAGGCCAAGGCCCCATCACCAGGCCAAGGCTCCCTCACCGGGTCGAGGCTCCCTCACCAGGTCGGGGCTCCAACACCAGGCCAAGGCCCCATCACAAGGCTGAAGCTCCATCACCAGACCTGGCCAGGAGAGGTTCAAAATCTTCTGTGTCATTCCTCCTACTGCAGCAACATATCTAATTCTCTCTCGTGAGATGTCTTGAAACATTTTGCTCTATTAAAGCTCTTGTGTAAGTGCAAGTTATTGTTCTTTCAGAAGAAAAGGCAGCATCACCAATAACTACTTTTATTAGAACAGAAGAGATACAGGTCTGATTTAATGGAGGTGATTAAAATTGTGAGAGGATGAAACAGAGTAAATAGAAACAAACCATTTCCAGTGGTTGAGGGGTTTAAAATGATGAGACATAAATACAAGATTAAATGTAAGAGATTTAGTATAGAGAGCAGGAGATACCTTTTAAACAGAGAGTTGTGAGGCTGTAGAATGTACTCCGAGAGATTGAAGCAGAGACTATATCAATGTATATGAATAGGTTAGATAAGGGGATAAAAGAAAGGGGAATAAAGGATATGGGAACACGATGTTGGATCAGGACTACTGCTCCTGTGAAGCGTAAACTCCAACACTCCCCGATTGCTTGCCCCTCTTCTGCGGTTACGTTCGCGCCCGGGTGTCCCTGGAGAAGGAGCATGCAGTGTCCGCCGGTACGCTTGAGGCCTTCCGCTACCGGTTGGCACCGCAGGGACTGGAGTGCATCACCGACACCGAGAATGGCATTTTAATTTGAGTTTTTTGTTTATTTATTTATTTTTAATAAAGTTATTTTAAAATTATGTATATAAAGGGGGCCTGAGGAATAAAGGCCCCCTCGTCATGAAAAATATAAAAGGGGCCTGGGGTATAAAGGCCACCTTAAAAAAAAACGGACTGGTTGGGCTGATTGGTCAGTTTCTGTATTGTCCAGGGTCTTATTCAGGAAATCAAGGGAGATGGGGATCGGACCGGAAGGTAGATTTGAGCTAGACGATCAGCCATGATCATATTGAATGGCGGAGCAGGCTCTAGGGGCTGAATGGTCTACTCCTGCTCCTATTTCTTATGTTTTTATGTTTTCATCTTCTGTGTGCTGATTTTGCTACAGGAGAGCGAATAAAATCCCAGTAATTCACATCCCAAAACCACTGTCGTTCCTATGGTAGCAGTTCCATGATGTCATACAGAGGGTTAAATCTGGCATTCCGTTTTCCTAGTGGGGTAGTTGGTCCCAAGGGATCATGGGACGGAGATAGGGTTCTGACATCATTGTCCCAATTCACTGACCCTCGTTGCCTGTGAGTGCAGCTCCACAGAGTGAGAGAGTCAGGTTCTGGAGTCACCTCCCTCCCGCGCTCTCAGTGTCCATGTTGGTATCAGCCCTGTTACCCTTGTCTTTCTATCATACGGCTGCCTCAGTGCGTGATAACAAATCTAACATTTTTTTTCAAATCCTTCCATGGTCTCACCCCTCGCTATCTCTGTAACCTCTTCCAGCCTTTTAACCCTCCTAATTCTCTACACTCTTCCAATTCAAGCATTTTGTGCATCCCCCATTTTAATCGCTCCACCATTGGTAGCCGTGCCTTCAGCTGTCTAGGCCCTGAGCTCTGGAATTTGCTCCCTGAACCTCCCTGCCTCGCTACCTCTCTCTCCTCACTTAAGACTCTTCATAAAACCTACCTCTTTCACTAAGCTTTTGGTCACCTGTTCTAATATCTCCTTATGTGGCTTGGTGTCAAATTCTGTCTGATAATGCTCCTGTGAAGTGACTTGGGATGTTTTACTACCATTGATACAAGTTGTTGTTGCTGTGTGCACTCCCAACATGGAGCATCGCCTACAGATAGTGCACATGCCAGTCCCCAATCTGCTCTCCTGATTGGCGCCCAGTCCAAAAATTGACTCTTGGAGTTTCCCATCTCAGTATTGAATGCTCAGGGAAGACTTGTCACATCGCCAGATGCACGTGAGGCAGCTCCAACCCACAGCCCAGCAATGACTGCCAGTACCTCTAGAAACTTGATCTGGGAGGAATCGCCTGGGCTGCCTGTTGATGTTAATGCAGCTGAATATCAGGTGAGGTCCCACCTGCATTTTGTTACCGTCCATGAAGCCCCTGCGTTCCCCTTGTTCTAATCCCGTTCTTTGCACCACCCGGGGAGCTAATTTCCGAGTTTTCCATGAGCTAACCTTGGAGTGGCGATTGCCCACCTTTTATAGAACCTGCCAATGAGACAAAAATCTGGCAGGTTGTAAATGGGGTGAACAATGTGCTTTTCCAGGTTACCGCGGGTTAAGCTAAAATGACCTCCTCATGATTGTAGGGGGGTTTTGGTGGAAACTCTCCAATTTCATTTTTTTGGATGCCATCTTCACTGGCTATTTTTTTCCCATGCCTCTTGCTCCCATAATTGCACGCTGCAGTTGAAAGACTTCTTAAAATACAGCAACAGAATCTCAGACTAAAACTATCAGGAGAAACTAGGGACAAAGAATGGCTAACGATTGGAATGGTTCAGACAGAGAGGGATGATTCCCAGCCCCCGGCCTTTTCTAGTGGCCCCCTTTCTCCTATCAGCCCATAAATCTGTGCACTCCACCAGGCTCTCATTAACCTTTGACCCCATGGATTTCGTGTTATTGAAGTTTGGCAGTGGACTGGCACTATCTAACAGCCAGAACCACAGCTTGACATGCATAAGCAATGTCTATGACCTCCTGAATTCGAAACAGATTTCTATTCCTATGAAAATGTAACCCTTTCATGTGATGTCTCGTTCCATTTCATTACTTACATTGAACCCAGTGGGTATAAATTCAATCAATTTTTCTCCCTTTCCCGATGCTGTTGTCTCCTTGCTGCAGGATGATTCCACACAAAGGTCTATGACCCTCTTCTACATAATGTGTGTCACCGTTCACCATGTGTAAAACTGGACAGAGAGTGAATGCCAACAGCTTCTCAACCAGGGAAAGACAGACCTACATTTATATAGCATCTTTCACGACCCCAGGACATTTCAAAGTACTTTACAACAAAGTAGCTTTTGAAGTGTAGTCACTGTTGTAATGTTGGAAATGCGGGAGTCAATTTGTGCACAGCAAGGTCCCACAAGAGGCAATGTGATAATGACCAGATAATATGTTTTTGTGATGTTGACTGAGGCTCAATATTGGCCAAGACACCAGGGAGAATTTCCTACTCTTCAAAATAGTGCTACAGGATCTTTTATACCCATCTGAGAGGGCAGATGGGTTCTTGGCTTAATATCTCATTTTAAACACAGCAGTGCAGCAGTCCGTCACTACTGCATTGGAGGGTCAGCCTGGGTTTTCTGCTCAACTCTGTAGAGTGGGAGTTGAATCCATAATCTTTTGCCTCCGAAGTGAGAATGCTAACCCACAGCTATGGCTGACACCCTTACCACAGTCTTGCAGCTGAGCCCAGTCCTGTCATCATTTCATAACCACACTTAATGCACCTTCCCAAATGGATTATGGGGCACTGGAGCAAAACCCAGACTGATCTGTATGGGTTAGTCCACAATGGGCAGGTCATTGATGAACTGAGGCAGATGATTTAAATAACTATTCATCCTACCTATTCCCATACAGAATAAGAATTCTGATTAAGATGTTCACATCCAGATGCTCTGCTACCGCATAAATCTGAGCATTACTACAGCACCAATGAGTTGAGGTGTTCAGGCCAATACATTCAAGTCTGATACCCTGGGATCTGGTGCCCTCAGATTTAATATTCCGGGGTCCAACCTGTGTCCCCCTTAAGTGCGGGATTTCAAAATTACCTCTCAGGTTTGGATCAAGAACACAAGAAATAGGAGCAGAAGTAAACCATATGGCCCATCGAGCCTGCTCCGCCATTCAATATGATCATGGCTGATCTTGGGCTTCAATTCCACTTTCCTGCCTGCTCCCCATATCCCTTGATTCCCTGCAAGACCAAAAATCTATCTATCCCAGTCTTAACTGTATTCAATGATGGAGCATCCACAACCCTCTGGGGTAGAGAATTCCAAAGATTCACAACGCTTTGAGTGCAATAATTTCTCCTGATCTCAGTCCTGAATGATTGGCCTCTTATCCTGAGACTGTGCCCTCACCTTCTAGATTTCCCAGCCAGCAGAAACAACCCTATCAAGCCATTCCAGAATCTTGTATGTCTCAATTAGATCACCTCCCATTCTTCTAAACCCCAGAGAATATAGGCCCAATTTACTCAGCCTCTCATCATAGGACAACCCCCTCATCCTAGGGACCAATTTAGTAAATCTTCGCTGCACTGTCTCCAGTGCAAGTATATCCTTTCTAAAATGTGGAGACCAAATCTGCACACAGTATTCCAGGTGCGGTCTCACGAAAGCCCTGTACAATTTTAGTAAGACTTCTTTACTCCTGTACTCCAATCCCCTTGCAATAAAGGCTAACATGCCATTTGTCTTCCCAATAGCCTGCTGCATCCGCATGTTAACTTTGTGCGTTCCTTGTACGAGTACCCACCCCCAAGTCTCTCTGAACATCAACACTTACCAGTTTCACACCTTTTAAAAAAATTCAATTTTTACGACCAAAGTGAACAACACTCTTCCCTGCATTATACTCCATTTGCCATCTTGTTGCCCACTCACTTAACCTCCAGTTTGGATCCTCTCAGGTTTTTATCCTCTCAGGTTGCGACCCTCTCAGATTGACACACGCTCTACGCTGAATTGGCTGATCTCAGTGGTGTTGCTCCAGTTGGTCTGAGGACCCCTGTGCGAGGGATAACTAACATTGGGCAAGGTTTCTGCATCTCTGGCTCCACCCTAACTGTCAAGTAGTTCACTATGGAGGGGTACAGGTGAAGAGGAGTCTTTTACTAAACGCACACGGGTCTTACTAGCACTTCTCAAACTGCAACACAGCAACATCTATCACCTTTCACTTCAGAGGTGCACGGGGAGTAAAACAGAGGAAAAACAACATGAAAATATCTCTCCTGATCTAAAACTAAGTCAGAACCAAACTCAATTTGTTTGTTCACTCCCATAGTCAGGCATTGTCTGAAAACCCACTCCTTAGACTTTATGCAGTATAACAGACTCAAAGATACAGTGTGGACATAGGGGAACAGAAATGGAGGGACTGAAAAGGAGGAAGATCAGCCAGTGTTTCCTCTCCCATCCATTGATCCATGCCGGAAGATGTACACTAGTCGTAAACAGGATTAGACCCACAGTAATGCCCTCTCTAGTTGATTGGCCTGCCAACGGTCAGTGTCTTGGCTCACTTGCATAAAATGGCCAATTGGATACTGCAGGGTAACTAGTACCTCTGGGAGTGTACCCCTCATCTTGCAACTGCATCTGTGTGAGTTCACTCCACTGTGTGTCAGTACCTATGGAATATTTTGATTTAGACTGATTTAGCAGCAACGCTAACCCAGAGTGTCACAGGCAAAAGGGAATTGTGTACATGGACTTTGGCTTGGATTGAAGGCGTGTAAAGTCTAATGTCCTTTTAAGAGCTAACACAGTATATGTATCACAGCATGTATCTGAAAGTGGTAAAAGCGTGCCAGATATCTGATAACATGGGCAGCTTTTCTTGCAGTATTGGGATTTCTAATTCTACTTTTTGACCTTTTCAGAAACAACAAATTTTTGTGAGGTTCAAAAGCTTTAATATTGCTGATCGGATAAGAACACTGTTCCATTGCGTAGCCAGAACCGACTAGCAGCCTAATCAAATCAATATGTTTTGGCCAAAGTCACTTCCTTCAGCCCAGACAGCTTTACAACAATAAAATGTATTTATACAGTGATGGGTGCCTGAGGGTGTTTTGTTAGAAGAATTTTGGAACGGGATTGTGCAGGTTGGGGATAAGCCAAGGTGATGATCAAGAAGCAATGTTTGAGAGGCTTCTGGAGTTGAGGAGAGACATAGCTAGGCATAGAGTATTAGGAAGAGCGTTGCTGAGCAGAGGGACATATTGGCAAACAGTTTGCATACTCCTGCGTTCAGCATGAGTGGAGAAAGAGTTGGCCTCAAGGCCTATGGTCTAAAATTTCTAACACAAACATGAATGGTCTAGGGATCGAATATGAGCCCAGCCAAAGAAAGGTAAAACTGTCCCAGGCAAGACATGGAATTGAAGGTGTTGGCTCTGAGGAATTTTCAGTTAAAGGGTTAAAGGGAAGCTCTCTGTTCTTCCAATGACTCACCTTATGGGAAACTGAGCCATGCCAATCAGAAAGGTCTCAGGTTCAAATCCCAGTTTCTGTTTCGTTAACAAGTGTCAGCTTGGTTCACTTGGTAACATTGTCACCTCCTGAATCAAAAGGTTGTGGGCTTGAGCCCCACTCCATGAAGTGACCCTGTAATTTAGGCTAACAATTCATACGAATTAGGAACAGCGGTAGGCCATTCGGCCCCTCGAGCATGCTCCACCATTCTATAAGATCATGGCTAATCTGTTTGTGTCTCGAATTCCACACTCCCATCAACCCCCGATAACCTTTGATTCCCTTGCCTAACAAGAATCTATCTACCTCTGCCTTAAAACTATTCAGTGACCCTGCCTCCACCACCTTCTGAGGCCGAGAATTCCAAAGTTGCACAACCCTCTGAGAACAAAATTCTCCTCATCTCTGTCCTAAAAGGGCGACCCCTGATTTTAAAACAGTGCCCCCTAGTTCTGGACTCACCCACAAGAGGAAACATCCTTTTCACATCCACCTTGTCAAGACCGTTCAGGATTTTATAAACTTCAATCAGGTCTCCCCTCACTCTTCTAAACTCCAGTGAAAACAAGCCCAGTCTGTCCAACTTTTCCTTATAAGACAACCTGCTCATTCCAGTTATCAATCTAGTAAATCTCCTCTGAACCACCTCCAATGCATTTACATCCTTCCTTAAATAAGGAAACCAAAACTGCACACAGTATTCGAGTTGTGATCTCACCCTGTATAACTGAAGAATAACATCCTTACTTTTATTTTCAATTCCTCTCGTAATAAAGGATAGCATTCCATTAGCCTTCTTTATTACCTGCTGTACCTGCATACTAGCTTTTTGTGACTCCTGCACGAAAACATCTAGATCCCTCTGCACCTCAGAATTCTGCAGTCGTTCTCCATTTAAGTAATACTCTGTTTTTTTATTCTTTCTGCCAAAGTGAACAACTTCATTTTCCCACATTATATTCCATCTGCCAGATTTTTGCCCACTCACTCAACCTATCTATATCAATCTGCAACTTCCTTATGTCCTCTTCACAATATACTTTCCTACATATCTTTCTGTCATCTGCAAATTTAGCTACCACGCCATCGCTCCCCTCATCTAAGTCATTGATATGAATTGTAAAACGTTGAGGCTCCAGCATAGACTCCACTTGTCACATCCTGCCAATCAGAAAAGGACCCATTTATGCCTACTTGTTTTCTTCCAGCCAGTCAATCTTCTATCCATGCTAATATGTTACCCCCTACACCATGAGCTCCCACTTTGCACAATAACCTTTTATGTGGCATCTTGTCAAATGCCTTCTGGAAATCCAAGTACATTACATCAACAGGCTCCCCTTTACCCACAGCACACGTCACTCCTTCAAAGAATCCATCAAATCGGTTAAACATTATTTCCCTTTCACAAAACCATGCTGACTATTCCCGATTACCTTGAATTTTTCTAAGTGCCTTGTTACAACCCCCATAATGATCGATTCTAACACCTTCCCCACAACAGATGTCAAGCTAACTGGCTTATAGTTACCTATTTTCTGCCTCCCCTACTTCTTGAATAGAGAGGTTATATTTGCTACTTTCCAGTCTGATGGAACCTTTCCGGAATCGAGTGAATCTTGAAAAATTAACACCAATGCATCTACTATCTCATTAGCCACCTCTTTTTAGACCCTAGGATGAAGCCCATCAGGACCTGGGGACTTGTCAGCCTGCAGCTCCATCAATTTGCTCAGTACCGCTTCCCTGGTGATTGTAATTTCACCAAGTTCCTCTCTTCCTTCCACCTCCTGATTTACAGCTATTACTGGAATGTTTTTTGTATCCTCTATTGTGAAGACAGAAGCAAACTTTTGTTCATTGCATCCGCCATTTCCTTATTATCTACTATTAGCTCCCCATTCTCACTCTCTAGAGGACAATCACTCACTTTAATTACTCTTTTCCTTTTTAAATATCTGTAGAAACTCTTGTTATCTATTTTTACATTTCTAAGTATACTCTCATACTTTAATTTCTTTCTCCTGATTAACCTTTTTGTCATTCTCTGCCGTTCTTTATATTCTGACCAATCATCTGACCTGCCACTCATCTTGACACAATTATATGCCTTTTCCTTAAGTTTGATCTTTCCTTAACTTCTTTAGTTAACCACGGATGATGAATCCTCCCCTTAGAATTTTTCTTTATAGTAGGCATATACTCATTCTGAGTATTCTGAAATATCCCCTTAAATGTCTGCCACTGCTTCTCTTTTGATCTATCTCCAAGCCTAGTAACCCAGTTCACTTCAGCTAGCTCAGCTTTCATGCCCACATAGTTGCCCTTATTCAAGTTTAAAATACGAGTCTTAGACCCACTCTTCTCTTTCAAACTGGATGTAAAATTCAATCATATTGTGGTCGTTGCTACCTAGAGGTGCCTTTGCTCTGAGGTCATTAATTAATCCTGTCACGTTACACAATACCAAGTTTAATAAAACCTGCTCTCTGGTTGGTTCCAGAACGTGCTGCTCTAAGAAACTAGCTCGAAAGCATTCTATGAACTCCTCATCCAGGCTACTATTGCCAATCTGATTGTTCCAGTTTATATGTAGATTAAAATCACCCATGATTATTGCTGTCCCTTTATCACAAACAGCACTGAAGTGCTGAATTTTAAATGAGGTATTAAACCAAGGCCCTGTGTGCCTCTCAGATGGATATAAAAGATCCCATGACATTATTTAAAGAAGAATGGGGAATTTTCCTCGTGTCCTGGCCAATATTCATCCTTCAACCAACACAACCAGAAGACGATTATATGGTCATTTCTCTCATTGCTGTTTGTGGGATCTTGCTGTGTGCTCATTGGCTGCTGTGCTTCTTACATTACAGCAGTGATTGCACTTGGGGCCATTCTGAGGATGTGAAAGGTACTATATAAATGCAACACACTTTTATTTAACTGATCTCATCTGAAGACAGTGGCGGGACATTGTTATTGACCTCAGAAAACTAAGGCTGGAGTGATGAAGGTGATCAGCCAGAGTTCCAGCTTCTGATCGGGGGAGGGGGTAACATTTGCCCAGAGGGTCAGGGTGCTCTCTGGTGAGGTGCGAAGGAGGAGGGGGAGGGGTTTCCAGTTGCCTGGGAGGTTGAGGGGTTGACTGGCAAAATTTGCAGGTTGAGATGAATGACACATGCTTACAGAGTTGTTGGTTGTTAATATAATGCACATTTTCACAAATAATTTTAATTCAATAATAAATGACATTTGAAAGTTGAGAGTGTGATTTGCTGCTAATGTGTCTGTGAACTGACAGCACCATGGGCTCAGTTCTGGGAATATTAAGTGTTGTCACTATTTACTGAGCTGATAATCGAGGTATCATTTAGTAGAATTTTTGTAGACACATTCATAGCAGTTCAATTAGACATCTGGAAAAGCTCTCCTGGTTTTGGTAATTGGCTCATTATTTGAGTGTCCAAGACCATTATATGCCAGCGTCATAAGGAGCTCAGATACATGGCCTGATTCAAACATCATTGGCTTCCAGCAGCTTTATGCAAAACCTGTTGTTCCCAGATTGGAACCAGCCCTTGTTTATTGGGTCATAAATGGAGGATGTGGGAGCCTAGTTGTAAATAGCTCCACAGGTTCTGGAGTCTCTTCTGACTTCACCTTGTTAACTGGTATACTCAGTCGGTAACTAGCTAATAAAACACTGCCAAGTGAGAGTACCACTTCTGTGTGTGTTATGTGTGTGTGTCTGACTGATGCTCTTCATAAAGACAAGCTCTGGGGTGGATCATTTTGAAGCTGCGAAGTTAAACTCTTGTAGACCTGAGGCTGTCATGGCAACAACACGGCAATGCACTACATCATGGGAGAGGGGAAAGGTCATGGTTTTTGTGCTCACCGCAGCAAAATGGGATGTGAGCGCAGAGGGAAGGGAGAAAACATGTCAAGCTGATGCTCAAGTACTTCCATTGCCTCACCACCAGGAGGTGTGGAGAGCAGATGGGAAATTGATCCCAGTGAACAGCTCAACAGAACCATTGTCGCCAAGTCAGCTGCCCGCTCTGTGGACTGGGGATGGGTGCCTGGGGTGGGACTAGGATTGAAAAGGATTGCCAAAGCAAAATAAGAGGCCAAAGGACTGTTATAACCCGCATTTCAATTTTTGTCTCAGATTGATCAGAGTTGAAGATCCCTCCCTGTTAAGAAATGTTCAAATTATTAGGATGGTGACTCCGTGTCTTGCCAATGGATGGAGTGAAGGATACACAGTACAAGTACTAGATGCAACAAACAAAGAAAAAGAACAGCAGTGTGAAACATTTAAAATGGTAATCAATAGCATCCAGGAGAAATATATCCCGTGGCACAGTGGTTAGCACCACAGCTCCAGTGACCTGGGTTCGATTCTGGGTACTGCCTGTGCGGAGTTTGCAAGTTCTCCCTGTGATCGTGTGGGTTTTCGCCGGGTGCTCTGGTTTCCTCCCACAGCCAAAGACTTGCAGGTTGATAGGTAAATTGGCCATTATAAATTGTCCCTAGTATAGGTAGGTGGTAGGAGAATTGTGGGGATGTGGTAGGAATGTAGGATTACTATAAATGGGTGGTTGATGGTCAGCACAGACTCGGTGGGCCGAAGAGCCTGTTTCAGTGCTGTATCTCTAAATAAGTAAACTAGCCAGTAATGATAGATGAATAAAGAGTAGGTAACAGTGTGGGAATAGGAAGAGAAGCCATTGCAAGTGAAACTCTGGATACGATTAGATAGATAAAAATGGAGCCAGGTGAGGGCAGTCCCTCCCAGCTGGATGACAGTGGAGAGGTGTTGGAAAAGGATGGTGTGGTCATTCGTGTCAAAGGCTGCAGACAGGACAAGGAGGGAAAGTTTACCTTTGTCACAGTCACATAGGATGTCATCTGTGACTTTGATAACAGCTGTTTCCATACTGTGACAGGAGTGGAACCTGATTGGAGGAAATCGAACATGGAATTCTGGAAAGATGGGAACAGATTTGGAAGGTTACAAGCTGTTCAAAGATATAAAAACAAGAAATGCTGGGAATACTCAGCAGGTCTGGCAGCATCTGTGGAGAGAGAAACAGAGTCACTGACCCGAAACATTAATTCTGCTTCTCTCTTCACAGATGCTGCCAGACCTGCTGAGTATTTCCAGCATTTCTTGTTTTTATTTCAGATTTCCAGCATCCGCAGTATTTTGCTTTTATTTAAGCTGTTCAAAGACTTTGGGGAGGAAAGGGAGGTTGGAGATGCGATGGTAATTTGCAAGGGCAGTGGAGTCAAGGGTTAGCTTTTTGAGGAGCAGGGTGATGATGGCAGATTTAAAGGAGAGAGGGACAACACCTGAAGAGAGAGAATCGTTAACAATATTGGCTAACATGGAACCAGGAGGAGAAGTTGGGTGATCAGTAGTTTAGTGGGAATTTTTTTTTATTTGTTCATGAGATGTGGGCATTGCTGGCTAGCCAGCATTTATTGCCCATCCCAAATTGCCCTTGAGAAGTTGGTGGTGCCTTCTTGAACTGCTGCAGTCCATGTGGGGGAGGTACACCAACAGTGCTATTAGGAAGGGAGTTTCAGGATTTCCAGTGACAGTGAAGGAACGGCAATAGAGTTCCAAGTTAGGATGGTGTGTGACTTGGACGGGAACTTGCAGGTGGGGGTGTTTCCGTGCATCTGCTGCCCTTGTCCTTCGAGGTGGTAGAGGTCGCGGGTTTGGAAGGTGCTGTTGAAGGAGCCTTGGTGCATTGCTGCAGTGCATCTTGTAGATGGTACACACTGCTGCCACTGTGCGTCGGTGGTGAAGGGAGTGAATGTTCATGAATGGGGTGCCAATCAAGCGGCTTGCTTTATCCTGGATGGTGTCAAGCTTCTTGAGTGTTGTTGGAGCTGCACTCATCCAGGCAAGTGGTGAGTATTCCATCACTCTCCTGACTTGTGCCTTGTAGATGTTGGACAGGCTTTGGGGAGTCAGGAGGTGAGTTACTCGCTGCAGCATTCCTAGTCTCTGACCTGACCTGCTCTTGTAGCCATGGTATTTATATGGATGCTCCAGTTCAGTTTCTGGTCAATGGTAATCCCCAGGATGTTGACAGTGGGGAATTCAGCAATCATAATGCCATTGAATGAGGGTCAAGGGAACAGGAGTTGGGTCTCATGGACAAGATGAGCACAGGCAGGGCATGAGGGGAGTTGGAGAAAAACTAGAGAAATATGCGAGTTCAGGACTAGGGCAGGGGGGAGCATTACATGAAGTTTGACCAGGTGGACTAGTGGAAGGGAGAGACATGGCAATGGCAGCTGATTGGATGGTCTCGTTTTAATGACAAAAAAGTCCATGAGAACCTCGCATAAATTGTTGGAGGTGAGGGTGGAGGGGACAGGAAAGAGGTGTTTAAGAAGACAGTTTGCAGTAGTGAAAAGAAGCCGGGGGTTATCATTGCATTCCAGGATAATCCTAGAACGGTGAACAGTTATAGCAGACGAGAGCAGGACCCGATAGTATTTTAAATGGTCCACGCAGATCTGGCAGTGGATGGATAAACCAGTTGTCCGCCATATCCTTTCAAATCTGCACCCCTTGGACTTAAGGAACAGAGATAGAAACATAAAAAAAAAGCACAGAAGGTGGCCATTCAGCCCATCCTGTCTGCACCGGCCGAATAAGCTATCAACCTAAACTAATCTAATCTAAACTAAACTAATCCCACCTTTCAGCACCTGGTCCATAGCCCCGCAGGTTACAGCACTTCAGGTGCATGTCCAGGTACCTCTTAAAAGAATTGAGGGTCTCTGCTTCCACCTCTGATCTTGGCAGTGAATTCCAGACACCCATCACCCTCTGGGTGAAAACGTTTTTCCTCATGTCCCCTCTAATACTTCTTCCAATCACCTTAAATCTGTGCCCCCTGGTAACTGACCTCCCCGACAGGAGAAACAGGTCCTTTCTGTCTACTCTATCTAGGTCCCTCATAATTTTTTACACATCAATCAAGTCACCCCTCATCCTCTTCAATTCCAGGGAAAACAACCCCAGCCTATCCAATCTTTCCTCATAGCTGCAACCCTCACACCCTGGCAACATTCTTGTAAATCTCCTCTGTACTCTCTCCAGAGCAATTATGTCCTTTCTGTAATGCAGTGAACAGATCTGCATGCAATACTCCACCTGTAGCCTATCCACATTTTATACAGTTCCAGCATTACATCCCTGCTTTTGTACTTTATACCTCGGCCAATAAAGGAAAGCAATCCATATGCCTTCTTCGCCACTCTATCTAACTGTCCTGCCATCTTCAGGGACCTGTGGACATACACTCCAAGTTCTCTCACTTCTTCTACCCCTCTCAATATCCTCCCGTTTATTGTGTATTCCTGCGCTTTATTTGCCCTCCCCAAATGCATCACCTCACAATTCCCAGGATTGAATTCCATTTGCCACATTTCCGCCCACTCAATCAAACCATTGATATCATTCTGGTGTCCACAGCTATCCGCTTCACTATTAACTATGCCGCCAATTTTTGTGTCATCAGTAAATTTCCCAATCATGCCTCCCACATTTAAGTCCACATCATTAATATATACCACAAACAGCAAGGGACCCAGCACTGAGCCCTGTGGAATGCCACTGGAAACAGCTTTCCATTCACAAAAACATCCGTCGACTGCTACCCTTTGTTTCCTGTCTCTGAGCCAATTCTGGATCCAACCTGCCACATTCCCCTGTATCCCATGGGCTTTCATTTTACTGAACAGTCTGCCATGTGGGACCTTGTCAAATGCCTTACTAAAATCTATGTAAACCACATCCACCGCACTACCCTCATCAATCCTCCTTGTTTCTTCCTCAAAAAACTCAATCAATTTAGTAAGACATGACCTTCCCTTAACAAATCCATGCTGACTATCCCTGATTAATCTGTGTCTTTCTAAGTGACAGTTTATTCTGTCCCTCAGAATAGATTCTAACAATTTACCCCACCACGGAGGTCAGACTGACTGACCTATAATTACCTGGCTTATCCCTCGCTCCCTTTTTAAACAATGATACAATGTTCGCAGATCTCTAATCATCTGGTACCTCAACTGTATCTAGTGAGGATTTGAAGATGATCCTCAGAGCATCTGCTATTTCCTCTATGGCTTCCTTTAACAGCCTGGGATGCAAAACATCCGGTCCTGCCGATTTATCCACTTTCAGGGATGTCAGACCCTCAAGCACTTCCTCTCTCATTGTGCTTATCTTATTTAATATTTTACACTTTTCCTCTTTAACTACAATGTCTGCATCAACCTTCTCCTTTGTGAAGACAGAGACAACAACTCATTAAGAACCCTACCCACATCTGCATCCACGCATAAGTTCCCTTGTACATCTTTGATAGGCCCTACCCTTTCCTTTGTTATCCTCTTGCTCTTAGTGTACTGATAAAACATGTTCAGGTTTTCCTTGATTTTACCTGCCAATAATTTTTCATGTCCTCTCTTTGCTTTTCTAATTTCCTTTTTAACTTCACCCCTGCACTATCTAGGCTTTCTAAAGTATTAAGGTATTTATGATCATCATAAGTTTTCTTTTTTGCTTTAACTTACCTGTAAGCTTCTAGATAACCAGGGGGCTCTAGATTTGGCAGTACCACCCTTTATTTTTGTGGGGACATGCCTACACTGTGCCCGTAGTATCTTGCTCTTGAATGCCTCCTACTGGTTTGCCACTGATTTTCCTTCAAGTAGCTGTATACAGTCCACTTTCGCCAGGTCACCTCTCAGTTTCGTAAAATTTGCCTTCCCCCAATTTAGAACCTTTGCTCCTGTTTTATCTTTGTCCTTTTCCATGATTATGCTAAAACTAACTGTATTATGGTCATAAACAGTCATAAACGGAGGTCATTGAGATGAGGGCCGTACTGAGAGCAATGGCCAGGCTGAGAGAGATGATCTTTTTTTATTGAGGACTGAGTACCAGAGGTGGAGATGAGGGTGCATTGAGCGAAACACTAGCTGCAGAAATGTTGTAGTGAGCAGAGGGCCAATGGTTAGATAGTTGAGATTTGGAATGTGCAGTTGTAAGTGAATGGTTTTTTCCAGGGGTGGACACAGAATGAGGTCGGGTTGGGGTGTGGGAGGGGGATGTGGTGGAGAGTGATACAAGGAGGTGATCAGAGATGGTCTTATCTGTAATTGATACAATGGGACTAGCGAGACCATTATATATATCAAATAAAGCACTGGTCCTAGCACTGAACCTTGGGGAACACCACTGTCCATCATCTCTAGTCTGAAAAACAATTGTTTACCATGACTCTCTGCTTTCTATCCTTAAGCCAATTTTTTTATCCAGGCTGACACTGACTCTCCTATTCCTGAGCCTCAATTTTGTGAACCAACCTTTTATATGATACCTTGCCAAACACTTTCCTAAAATCAACATTCACTGCATCAGCCCTCTCTGTTATTTCATCAAAAAATTCAATTAGATTAGTCAAGCATGATCTGCCTTTCATTTTATACCAGGCAGTCAAATGTACCCTGCTGTGATAGGGAGATAAGACCTAGAAATTCCACTAGGTGAAGAGCCAATAACCTGCCATTTTTTCCAGGGTCAGTCAGCTTTAATTGCTTCATTCCTTACTTTGCTGATTTACTTGACCCTGTTACAGCTTCCCGTCCTCCTGCCATTTACTCCTCATCCACACCACTGACCCAACATTCTTTATTCTTAGACAGAATTCAATTAAGCTCCAATTATTAACCTTTGGTGAGCAAAAAGGTAATTGAGATGATGTCAAAGGAAGTTCAAGCTGTCAACCTTGGGTTAATTTGTGCCCATTAAGGTCATGTGAGAGTACGTTTTTTGATATCGTGTGAACTAATTCGAATTAGCTGAAGACTAATATCTGTTATGGTTGGGACTTCAGGAGGAGGCCGAAATGGATCATCCGCTCTGCATTTTTGGCTGAAGATGTTTGAGTTTTATTTATTCTTTCATGGGATGTGGGCTTCACTGGCTATGCCAGCATTTATTGCTCGTCCCTAATCGCCCTTGAGAAGTTGCCAGTGAGCTGCCTTTTTGAACTGCTGCAATCTTGTGCTCATTTAACAACAATAACTTGTATTTATACAGTGCAGCATTTACTCACCAATAACCTGTTCACTGATGCTGTGTTTGGGTTCTGCCAGGTCTATTCAGCTTCAGACCTCATTGCAGCCTTGGTCCAAACATAGGCAAAAGTGCTGAATTTCAGAAGTGAGGTGAGAGTGACTGCCCTTGATATAAAGGCAGCATTTGACCGAGTTCAGCACCAAGGAGCCCGAGTAAAACTGAAGTCAATGGAATCAGTGGAAAACTCTTCATAGGCTTGAGTCAGACCTAGCACAAAGGAAGATGTTTATTGGAGGCCAATCATTTCAGCCCCAGCACATTGCTGCAGGAGTTCCTTAGGCCAGTGTCCTAGGTCCAACCATCTTCAGCTGTTTTATCATTGACCTTCCCTCCATCATAAGATCAGAAGTGGGGATGCTTGCTGATGATTTCACAGTTCCATTCTCAATTTTGCGGATAAAGAAACAGTCCATGCCTGCATATAACTAAAGCTAGACAACATTCAGGCTTGGGTTGAGACGTAGCAAGTAATATTTGCACCACACTGCCAGGCAGTCACCATCTCCAAGTCTAACCACTTTCCCTTGACTTTCAATGATACTGACATTGTCAAATTCCCCACTGTCAGTATCCCTAGAAACGTAACTGGAGGAGCTACTGTGGCTACAAGAGCAGGTCAGAGGATGGGTATTCTGTGAGGAATAACTCACCGCCTGACTCCCCAATGCATTTCCACCACTTACAAGGAGTGTGATGGAATACTGTCCACTTGCCTGAGTGGGTGAAACTCCAACGACACTTATGAAGCTCGACACCGTCTAGGACAAAGCAACTAGCTTGATTGACACAACTTTAAACATTCACTGCCTCCACACCAGTGCAATGTGGCAGTAGTGTGTACCATCTACAAGATCCACTATAGCAACTTGCTGAGGCTTTTCAACAGCACCTCCCAAATCCGTGATCACCTAGAAGGACCAGGGCCGCAGGCACAAGGGAACACTTCCACTGCAAGTTCCCCTTCAAGTCACACACCATCCTGACTTGAAAATATATCGTTGTTCCTTCAGTATTGCTGGGTCAAAATCCTGGAACTCCCTCCCTAACAGAACTATGGGTGCACTTACACCACATGGACTGCAGCAGTTCAAGAAGGCAGCTCAAGGGCAATTAGGGATAGGCAATAAATTTAGCCTCGTCAGTGATACATCCCATGAATTAATAAGTTTTTAAAAAGTGGGGCATGAATTTCCTCCAATTGAACAATGGGAAGACCAAAGCCACCTTATTCAATTCTTGCCATGTAGTCTTACCACCAGTGCCAGCTGCTTGCTCAGTTTGAACGTGACGTGTCCAGAATGAGATTCAAAATGTCTGTTTATCCTTTTCCATACAAGTTTCCTCCACTTCCTTCTGATATGGAGAGATTAGTTCATAATGTAATCAATCAACTTTCACCCTCTGACATATCTGATCTCACTAGGCCAGTGCTAGGGCTTCTGCAATCTGTCTGTGTCCCTGGGGTACAGAAGGGAAAACTCAGCCAGGGCTTCTGCTCCTGATCACCATCCAGTGACTCTGAGAGAAAATGCATATGGGTGGACATTGAGTTATGGCAGATCTGTTGTGCCCTGCACCCTCCCACCACCATGTTTGAATAGTTTGCCACTGTGCTAGCAGAGGAAGGGGGTAACTGATACCCGTGGAGAACAAAGCCCACTGAGGCAGTCAATCCCTTCAGGGAGGATAAAGACATTGATAGCAAAGAACATACCCAAACTGAATCCAGGGTGCCAACCCTGCCCCAGTTTTGAAGTGCCACCTGTTTGTCATTTCAATTTGGATCCCTAACTCCTTGTGACCTGTATTTGCTGCACAGGGGCAGAGTGCTGGTCATTGTTTCAAAATGCTTGCTGCGATCATCTGAGAATTCCTTGGCCGTAGCCCACAGTTCAATGAAAATAGTAAATATCATGCTGAGAGCTGAAGGACCCTCTTAGGTGAGGCATGAGGGCACAGTAATAGAATGAGCTCGCAATCATCTCTTTGGAAATGCACACCTGCCCCCAGGGTGATACAGAAAGCTCAGGCTCCACTCGAACTGTAGCTGGGTCAGACACACACACATATATTCTCTGCTGGCTATAAACATCTTACCTTCCACAGCCCCCTTCGATCTCCACAGTACGGCAATAATCTTGTTTTGCGAGGACTTAAGAGCAGACACATGTGCCCGAGGGGCAGAGATTTACCAGGTGCATGCTAACAACCTATAATAACTGATGGCCTAGTGTGTCAACTCACAGCACAGTGTAGGACTAATCTGCACAGACTGGAAGGCCTGCGGTTCAGTCACCCATCTGTACTGGGTTAGCTGATCTCAGGTGGTGCTTTAAGTGGGCTCAGCATCCCAAGGCCAGGGAGAGGGAAATCAGCCAATGCTCCAGCTGCTGATGAGGAGCCAGTGGTCTCTGTTAAAACCTACGGGTTTGTGAGGGAACCTCATGTGAGGAAAGGGCCAGACTTGAACATGGCATTTTCCACAGGAGAATAGCCTGCCAACACTTCCTGTCTAGGATGAAGTGCTGGCAGGTAGTGCAATGCAGAGCCTTCAACAGATCAAAGGGAAAATCAATCGCTGACAGTTACAATGAGTTGCTAGGGTTAGCCTAAGCTCAGTGGTAGCACTCTTGCATCCAAGTCAAAAGGTTGTGGATTCAAAACCAACTCCAGAGATTTGAGCATAACATCTAATCTGATGCTTCAGTGCAGTGATGAGGGAGTGCTGCACAGTCAGAGATGCCACCTTCCAGAAAGAACGTTTAACCAAGGCCCTGTCTGCCCTGGCCGTAAACGATTCCATGGCACTATTTGCTGATGAATTGGGTGGGGGCGGTCTCCTCAGTGTTGTAGTCAGTATTGATCTCTCACTAAACATTGCTAAAACAAAATCTCTAGATTCTAGATTGGTCTCAATGAATTGGAAGTTTGCAGGTGTAACACCGCTATTCAAGACAGGAGGGAGAGACAAAACATGGGACTACAGGCCAGTTAGCCTGATATCAGTCATCGGAAAAATGTGAGAACCTATTTCTAAGGAAGTCTTAACAATGCACTTAGAATACAAAGCACTTAGATCAGACAAAGTCAACCTCATTTTATGAAAGGAAATCATATTTGACAAATTTATTAATGTCTTTTGAGGATATATCTAATAGGGTAAATAAAGGGGAGCTAGTAGATCTAATAAACTTGGATTTCCAAAAGGCATTTGATAAGGTGCCACACAAAAGGTTAATAAGCAAGATAAGGTCTCATGGAGTTGGGGTTACGTATTTTCATGGATGGAAGATTGGTTAATGGACAAGAAGCAGAGAATAGGGATAAATGGGACATTTTCAAGTTGGTAGGCTCTAAATAGTGGAGTGCCACAAGTATCAGTGCTGAGGCCTCAGATATTTACATCATATATTAATGACTGAGACGAAGAGACCAAGATTAACATCTCCAAGTTTGCTGACAATACAAAGCTAGATGGGAATGTAAGCTATGAGGAGGACACAAAGAGGCTGCAAAGAGATATAGACGGCTTAAGTGAATGGGCTACAAGGTGGCAGTGGGTTATAATGTGATGAAGAGTGAGGTGATTCACTTTGGCAGTCAGAATAGAAAAGCAGAATATTTTTTAAAAGGTGTGAAACTTTTAAATGTTAATGTTCAGAGAGACTTGGGTGTGCTTGTACAAGGAACATAGAAAGTTAGTATGCAGGTAGAGCAAGGATTAAGAAGGCAAATACCATGTTGGCCTTTCTTGCAAGGGATTGAAATACAAGAATAAGAAAGGCTTGCAACAATTGAATGGCTTTGGTACGACCATACCTGGAGTACTGTGTGCAATTTTGGTTTCCATATCTAAAGAAGGATATATTTGCCTTGGAGGTGGTACAAAGAAGGTTCACTAGATTGGTACCTGGGGTGGGACGGTTGTCCTATGATGAGAGGCTGAGTAAATTGAGCCTATACTCTCTGGAGTTTAAAAGAATGAGAGGTGATCGCATTGAAGCATACAAGATTCTGAAGGGGCTTGACAGAGTAGACACAGGGGTTGTTTCCCCTGGCTGGGGAATCTAGAATGGGAGGACTCAGTCTCAGGATAAGATGTCAATTATTGACTGAGATGAGGAGGAACCTCTTCACTTAGAGGGTTGTGAATCTTTGGAATTCTCTACCCCAGAGGGTTGTGGATGTTCCAATCGTTGAATATATTCAAGGCTGAGATATACAGAATATTGATCTCTCAGGGGATCAAGGGATATGTAGAGTGGGCGGGAAAGTGGAGTTGAGGCCGAAGATTAGACATGATCATATTGAATGGCGGAGCAGGCTCGAGGGGCCGTATGGTCTACCCCTGCTCCTATTTCTTATGTAGATTATTTGGTCATTGTCACATAGCTGTTTGTGGGATCTTCCTGTGCACAAATTGGCTGCTGCGGCTCCTGCATTACAACAGTGGATGCACTTCAAAAGTGCATTATGTAGCAAAAGGAATGACAGTGAGATAGTGTAATCCTGGAACTGCAGGTTTTGGTTTAATGATGGTTTAGATAAAGAATAATAGATTTCCAGTAATGAGTTAGAGACTGGAATTTGATTGAGGGATTCAGGTGGTTTATACAGTTAATACTGTGAATTTACACAACCTGTGCTAGCACTGGGAAGGGCTGGCTTTGCTGTTATTCATGTAGCTAACCCCTTCCTCCTAATTTTAACAGGCAACTTGAGCACAGGAAACAGGAGTAGGGACCCCAGTCCCTCAAACATGTTCTGCTATTCAGTTAGACACTTGCTGATCTGTATCTTAATTCCATACACCTAGGAGTGGGAGCTGTGGGTTCTGGCATGATGGGGTGCTACAGTCAGGTTACAGCGCGTAAGTGAGGAGGAGTGTAAATTCCACATGGGAGAAAAGGAATCTCTATGGCAAGTGGAGGCAGACTTTTCACCGCAAGTCAGTTAAATAATAAGGGAGATTTCATAGAAGTGTTCAAAATTATGAAAGGTTTTAATAGCGCCAATAGGGAGAAACAGTTTCCACTGGCAGGTAGGTTGGCAACCAAAGATTTAAGATAATTGGCAAAAGAATCAGAGGGGAGATGAGAATATTTTTATGCAGCAAATTGTTGTGGTTCGCAATGTGCTGCCTGAGAGGGCAATGGAAACAGATTTAATAATAACTTTCAAAAGGGAATCAGAAATACATTTGACAAGGAACATTTTGCAGGGCCATGGGGAAAAAAAATGGAGTGGGGCTAATTGGATAACTCTTTTGAAGAGCTGGCACAGGCTCGATGGGCCAAATGGCTACCTTCTGTACTGTATGATTCTGTGGTTCTATGACACTATAATCACATCAGATTTAATAGTACGCAGAGATCTCCTGCATTATTGCTCACCGTGCGTCGAAGGATATGTAGTAACTTATTCCTTCCGTTCCCAGAAGAGCCAGTGAGGCCCTTCCTGCCAGGCCAGGGATTTTCTTCCTCTTTTGAACCTCCCAACAGCTCAACAAGGTTTTCTCTCTCTCAGGCAAACATACCTGTGACAGGTAGGTTGTGAGGATGAGGGAAGCAGGTTACTCTCTTGAGTGTGGCAGAGTTTGACAACTATGCCCTTCAGGACTTGGCCAGCTTGGATAGTGGTGGCACTGCTGAGCTACTCTACATGGTGGACATTGAAGTCCCCTACCCAAAATGCATTCTGTGCTCTTGATTACCTTAGTGGCAGGTTGGTCAGTAAAATGAAAGCCCATGTGATACAGGGGAATGTGGCAGGTTGGATCCAAAATTGGCGCCGTGACAGGAAGCAAAGGGTAGTAGTCAACGGATATTTTTGTGAATGGAAAGCTGTTTCCAGTGGCATTCTACAGGGCTCAGTTTTGGGTCCCTTGCTGTTTGTGGTATATATTAATGACTTGGGCTTAAATGTGGGAGGCATGATTGGGAAATTTGCTGATGACATAAAAATTGGTCATGTAGTTGATAGCGAAGAGGATGGCTGTGGACTCCAGAATTATATCAATGATTTGGCTGAGTGGCAGAAAAGTGGCAAATGGAATTCAATCCGGAGAAATGTGAGGTAATGCACTTGGGGAGGGCAAATAAAGCGAGGGAATACACAAAAAACGGGAGGATATTGAGAGGGGTAGAAGAAGTGAGAGACCTTGGAGTGCATGTCCACAGGTCCCTAAAGGTGGCAGGACAAGTAGCTAAAGTGGTGAAGAAGGCAGATGGAATGTTTTCCTTTATTGGCTGAGGTATAGAATACAAAAGCAGGGATGTAGTGTTGGAACTGTATAAAACGCTAGTTCGGCCACAGCTGGAATATTGCATACAGTTCTGGTCACCACATTACAGGAAGGACATAATTGCCCTGGAGAGAGTACAGAGGAGATTTACAAGAATGTTGCCAGGGCTTGAAAGTTGCTATGAGGAAAGATTGGATAGGCTAGGATTGTTTTCCTTAGAACTGAAGAGGCTGAGGGGTGATTTAATTGAGGTGTACAAAATTATGAGAGGCCTAGATAGAGTAGACAGGAAGGAGCTGTTTCCCCTAGCAGAAAGGTCAATTATCAGGGGGCACAGATTTAAGGTGATTGGTAGAAGGATTAGAGGGGACATGAGGAAAAACCTTTGCACCCAGAGGGTGGTGGGTGTCTGGAATTTACTGCCAGGAATGGTGGTGGAGGCAGAAACCCTCAATTATTTTAAAAGATGCACCTGAAGTGTTGTAACCTGCAAGGATATGAACCAGGGGCTGGAAGGTGGAATTAGATTGGGCGACTAGTTTTTTCAGCCAGCACAGACACGATGGGCTGAATGGTCTCCTTCCATGCTGTAATTTTTCTCTGGTTCTATGGTTCCTCTATGAGCTGTACTGATACTTCAGTTGGGGACAAGGTATTTGATGATCAACATGATGTATGCTAGATCCTGGAGTCAATAGACAGCCAGGACCACACCCAACTGACTGTGTGCCACTTCTGGACAAGTCATACCCAAGGATAGTGATGGAGGAGTCGGGGACGTTATTTGATAGGCATGACTCTGTGGCTACGACTCCGTTGCTTGACTAGTCTATGGGAAGCTCTCCCAAATATGGCACCAATGTCCAGATATTAGTGAGGAGATGTTTGCAAGGTTGTTTGGGCCTGAGTCTAACCCTGATCTGATACCTGGAACATTACTGATTGTTCCGACCAATTATTCTGTACTGCTTATTTACAACTGAGGAACATTTTAGGTCACTTCAGAGGGAAATGAAGAGTCACCCACATAGTGTTGAACTGGAGTCATATGAAGGTGGAATTTGAATTTAGTTAATAAATCTGGAATTAAAAGCTAGCCTAATGATGGCCATGAAACCATTGTAGATTGTTTTAAAACCCATCTGGTTCACTAATGTCCTTTAGGGAAGGCAATCTGCTGTCCTTACCTGGTCTGGCCGACATGTGACTCCAGACCCACAGCAATGTGGTTAACTCTTACATGCCCTCTAAAATGGCCTAGCAAGCCACTCAGTTGTACCTAACCGCTGCGAAGTCAATAAAAAGGAATGAAACTGGACGGACCACCTGGCATCGACCTAGGCATCGGAAATGACAACGGCAAACCCAGCCTGTCGACCCTGCAAAGTCCTACTTACTAACATCTGGGGGCTTGTGCCAAAGTTGGGAGAGCTGTCCCACAGACTAGTCAAGCAACAGCCTAAAATAGTCATACTCATGGAATCATACCTTACAGACAATGTCCCAGACACTGCAATCACTATACTTGGGTATGTCCTGTCCCACCGACAGACAGACCCAGCAGAGGTGGCGGGACAGTGGTCTACAGTAGGGAGGGAGTTGCCCTGGGAGTCCTCAACATCGACTCCGGACCCCATGGTCTCATGGCATCAGGGCAAACATGGGCAAGGTAACCTCCTAGTGATTACCACCTACTGCCCTCCCTCAGCTGATGAGTCAGTACACCATGTTGAACACCACTTGGAGGAAGCACTGAGGGTGGCAAGGGCGCAGAATGTACTCTGGGTGGGGGACTTCAATGTCCATCACCGAGTGGCTCGGTAGCACCACTACTGACCGAGCTGGCCGAGTACTAAAGGACATAGCTGCTAGACTGGGTCTGCGGCAGGTGGTGGGGGAACCAACACGAGGGAAAAACATACTTGACCTTGTCCTCAGCAATCTGCCTGCCGCAGATGCTTCTGTCCATGACTGTATTGGAAAGAGTGACCTCTGCAAATCCTTGTGGAGACGAAGTCCCGCCTTCACATTGAGGATACCGTCCATCGTGTTGCATGGCACTATCACCGTACTAAATGGGATAGATTTCGAACAGATCTAGCAATGCAAAACTGGGCATCCATGAGGCGCTGTGGGCCATCAGCAGCAGCAGAATTGTACTCAATCACAATCTGTAACTTCATGGCCCGGCATATCCCCCACTCTACCATTACAATCAAGCCAGGAGACCAACCCTGGTTCAATGAAGAGTGCAGGAGGGCATGCCAGGAGCAGCACCAGGCATACCTCAAAATGAGGTGTCAACCTGGTGAAGCTACAACACAGGACTACTTGCATGCCAAACTGCATAAGCAGCATGCAATAGACAAAGCTAAGCGATCCCATAACCAACAGATCAGATCTAAGCTCTGCAGTCCTGCCACATCCAGTCGTGAATGGTAGTGGACAATTAAACAACTAACTGGAGGAGGTGGCTCCACAAATATCCCCATCCTCAATGATGGGGGAGCCCAGCACATCAGTGCGAAAGATAAGGCAGAAGCATTTGCAACAATCTTCAGCCAGAAGTGCCGAGTTGATGATCCATCTCAGCCCCCTCCTGAAGTCCCCAGCATTCTAGGTGCCAGACTTCAGCCAATTCGATTCACTCCATGTTATATCAAGAAATGACTGAAGGCACTGGATACTGCAAAGGCTATGGGTGCTGACAATATTCCGGCAATAGTACTGAAGACCTGTGCTCCAGAACTTGCTGCACCCCTAGTCAGGCTGTTCCAGTGTAGCTACAATATTGGCATCTACCCGGCAATGTGGAAAATTGCCCAGGTATGTCCTGTACACAAAAGGCAGGACAAGTCCAACCCAGCCAATTACTGCCCCATTAGTCTACTCTCAATCATCAGCAAAGTGATGGAACGTGTCATCAACAGCGCCATCAAGCAGCACTTGCTTAGCAATAATCTGCTCAGTGATGCTCAGTTTGGGTTCCGACAGGGCCATTCAGCTCCTGACCTCATTATAGCCTCGGTTCAAACATGGACAAAAGAGCTGAACTCAAGAGGTGAGGTGAGAGTGACTGCCCTTGACATCAAGGCAGCATTTGATCGAGTATGGCATCAAGGAGCCCTAGCAAAACTGGAGACAATGGGAATCAGGGGGAAAACTCTCTGCTGGTTGGAGTCATACCTAGCACAAAGGAAGATGGCTGTGGTTGTTGGAGGCCAATCATCTCAGCTCCAGGACATCACTGTAGGAGTTCCTCAGGGTAGTGTCCTAGGCCCAACCATTTTCAGCTGCTTCATCAATGACCTTCCTTCAATCATAAGGTCAGAAGTGGGGATGTTCGCTGATGATTGCACAATGTTCAGCACCATTTGCAACTCCTCAAATACTGAAGCAGTCCGTGTAGAAATGCAGCAAGACTTGGACAATATCCAAGCTTGGGCTGATAAGTGGCAAGTAACATTTGCGCCACACAAGTGCCAGGCATGACCATCTCCAACAAGAGAGAATCTAACCATCTCCCCTTGACATTCAATGGCAGTACCATCGCTGAATCCCTCACTATCAACATCCTAGGGGTTACCATTGACCAGAAACTGAACTGAAGTAGTCATATAAATACTGTAGCTACAAGAGCAGGTCAGAGGCTAGGAATCCTGCGGCGAGTAACTCACCTCCTAACTCTCCAAAGCCTGTCCACCATCTACAAGGCACAAGTCAGGAGTGTGATGGAATACTCTCCACTTACCTGGATGGGTGCAGCTCCAACAACACTCAAGAAGCTTGATACCATCCAGAACAAAGCAGCCCGCTTGATTGGCACACCATCCACAAACATTCACTCCCTCCACCACTGACGCACAGTGGCAGCAGTGTGTACCATCTACAAGATGCACTGCAGCAACGCACCAAGGCTCCTTAGACAGCACCTTCCAAACCTGCGACCTCTACCAACTAGAAGGACAAGAGCAGCAGATGCATGGGAACATCACCACCTGCAAGTTGTCCTCCAAGTCACACACAAGCCTGACTTGGAACTATATCACTGTTCCTTCACTATCGCTGGGTCAAAATCCTGGAACTCCCTTCCGAACAGCACTGGGTGTACCTACCTCACATGGACTGCAGCGGTTCAAGAAGGCAGCTCACCACCACCTTCTCAAGGGCAATTAGGGATGGGCAATAAATGCTGGCATATCCAGTGACGCCCACATCCCATGAATGAATTTTTAAAAAATGTAGTCTAAACTGCATAGGCTATACACCTACAATTTTCCATGGTTGGATTTGAATTTATAACTTTAGGATGCTACCATAGCTGGTGTGCTACTCCACCCAATAGAATTGGAGAGATAAACAGAGAAAGATAGAGAGAGATAAATAGAAATAGACACAGTTTGGAAAGATAATAGGGTTTAAAAGGTTAAATTATGAGGACAGGTTGCATAGGCTAGGCTCTATTCCCTTAAGTTAGAAAATTAAGGGATGAACTATTTGAGACGGTTAAAATGATTTAAGGATTTGATAAGGTCGAGAGAGACTATTTCCTCTGGTGGGTGAGTCTAGGGGCCATAACCTTAAGATTTAAGCTAAGTCATTCAGGGATGATATCAGGAAACACTTCTTCACACAAAGGTTGGTGAAAATCTAGAACTCTCTCCTGCAAAAACCTGTTGAGGCTGGGGGTCAAGTGAAAATTTCAAAACTGAGATTGACAGATTTTGGATAAATAAGGGTATTAAAGGACATGGGAACAAGGTGAGAAGTTAGAGTTAAGATACAGATGACCCACGGTATAGTTGAATGGCAGAGCATGTTGAGGGGCTGAAATGGCCTTCTTATGTTCCTATGTTCCAGACTAAAGCCTGGCTACCCGACCTGGACCCATCCAAACCCCACTGCATGTGTCGGGCTCAGGTCAGGTCACATCTGTATTCTGTATCCAGCATTCGGGCTCGAGTTGGGTCGGGCTGGACTGTACTGTTTTGTTTCGTATTGCCTTCGTTTTAATCCATCATTTTTATCTGTTTCAATAATATGTTTGTTATTTTTGGGTCGGGTCGGGCATTTAAAAAAAAAAGGGTTGGCTGCTGTCGGGTCGGGCCCGGGTTGTGTGTTAATTTTATACCCGAGCCAGGCTTTATTCCAGACAGACTAGATGTGTTGTTTTCTTGTTATCTGTTCTGGCTCCTGTTGTTCAATTCCCATTATAGCAGCTTTGTTATCCTTCATGGAAATTTAGGCTTTATTCCCTGGAATGCTGCAAGCTGTGGGAAAGGTTTATATTTCTGAGATGTGATATTGATATCACATCACACGCAGCTTCCACAGTGCGGACTGCGACACCGACCACTCCCTGGTGTGCAGCAAGGTTAGACTCAGACCAAAGAAGTTGCATCATTCCAAGCAGAAGGGCCACCCGCGCATCAACACGAGCAGAATTTCTCACCCACAGCTGTTACAAAAATTTCTAAATTCACTTGTAACAGCCCTTCAAAACACTCCCACAGGGGATGCTGAGACCAAGTGGGCCCACATCAGAGACGCCATCTATGAGTCAGCTTTGACCACCTACGGCAAAAGTGCGAAGAGAAATGCAGACTGGTTTCAATCTCATAATGAAGAGCTGGAACCTGTCATAGCCGCTAAGCGCATTGCACTTTTGAACTACAAGAAAGCCCCCAGCGATTTAACATCCGCAGCACTTAAAGCAGCCAGAAGTACTGCACAAAGAACAGCTAGGCGTTGCGCAAACGACTACTGGCAACACCTATGCAGTCATATTCAGCTGGCCTCAGACACCGGAAACATCAGAGGAATGTATGATGGCATGAAGAGAGCTCTTGGGCCAACCATCAAGAAGATCACCCCCCTCAAATCTAAATCGGGGGACATAATCACTGACCAACGCAAACAGATGGACCGCTGGGTTGAGCACTACCTAGAACTGTACTCCAGGGAGAATGCTGTCACTGAGACTGCCCTCAATGCAGCCCAGCCTCTACCAGTCATGGATGAGCTGGACATACAGCCAACCAAATCGGAACTCAGTGATGCCATTGATTCCCTAGCCAGCGGAAAAGCCCCTGGGAAGGACAGCATTACCCCTGAAATAATCAAGAGTGCCAAGCCTGCTATACTCTCAGCACTACATGAACTGCTATGCCTGTGCTGGGACGAGGGAGCAGTACCCCAGGACATGCGCGATGCCAACATCATCACCCTCTATAAAAACAAAGGTGACCGCGGTGACTGCAACAACTACCGTGGAATCTCCCTGCTCAGCATAGTGGGGAAAGTCTTTGCTCGAGTCGCTCTGAACAGGCTCCAGAAGCTGGCCGAGCGCGTCTACCCTGAGGCACAGTGTGGCTTTCGTGCAGAGAGATCGACTATTGACATGCTGTTCTCCCTTCGTCAGATACAGGAGAAATGCCGTGAACAACAGATGCCCCTCTACATTGCTTTCATTGATCTCACCAAAGCCTTTGACCTCGTCAGCAGACGTGGTCTCTTCAGACTACTAGAAAAGATCGGATGTCCACCAAAGCTACTAAGTATCATCACCTCATTCCATGACAATATGAAAGGCACAATTCAACATGGTGGCTCCTCATCAGAGCCCTTTCCTATCCTGAGTGGTGTGAAACAGGGCTGTGTTCTCGCACCCACACTTTTTGGGATTTTCTTCTCCCTGCTGCTTTCACATGCGTTCAAATCCTCTGAAGAAGGAATTTTCCTCCACACAAGATCAGGGGGCAGGTTGTTCAACCTTGCCCGTCTAAGAGCGAAGTCCAAAGTACGGAAAGTCCTCATCAGAGAACTCCTCTTTGCTGACGATGCTGCTTTAACATCTCACACTGAAGAATGCCTGCAGAGTCTCATCGACAGGTTTGCGTCTGCCTGCAATGAATTTGGCCTAACCATCAGCCTCATGAAAACGAACATCATGGGGCAGGATGTCAGAAATGCTCCATCCATCAATATTGGCGACCACGCTCTGGAAGTGGTTCAAGAGTTCACCTACCTAGGCTCAACTATCACCAGTAACCTGTCTCTAGATGCAGAAATCAACAAGCGCGTGGGTAAGGCTTCCACTGCTATGTCCAGACTGGCCAAGAGAGTGTGGGAAAATGGCGCACTGACACGGAACACAAAAGTCCGAGTGTATCAGGCCTGTGTCCTCAGTACCTTGCTCTACGGCAGCGAGGCCTGGACAACGTATGCCAGCCAAGAGCGACGTCTCAATTCATTCCATCTTCGCTGCCTTCGGAGAATACTTGGCATCAGGTGGCAGGACTATATCTCCAACACAGAAGTCCTTGAAGCGGCCAACACCCCCAGCTTATACACACTACTGAGTCAGCGGCGCTTGAGATGGCTTGGCCATGTGAGCCGCATGGAAGATGGCAGGATCCCCAAAGACACATTGTACAGCGAGCTCGCCACTGGTATCAGACCCACCGGCCGTCCATGTCTCCATTATAAAGACGTCTGCAAACGCGACATGAAATCGTGTGACATTGATCACAAGTCGTGGGAGTCAGTTGCCAGCATTCGCCAGAGCTGGCGGGCAGCCATAAAGACAGGGCTAAATTGTGGCGAGTCGAAGAGACTTAGTAGTTGGCAGGAAAAAAGACAGAGGCGCAAGGGGAGAGCCAACTGTGCAACAGCCCCAACAAACAAATTTCTCTGCAGCACCTGTGGAAGAGCCTGTCACTCCAGAATTGGCCTTTATAGCCACTCCAGGCGCTGCTTCACAAACCACTGACCACCTCCAGGCGCGTATCCATTGTCTCTCGAGATAAGGAGGCCCAAAAGAAAGAAAAAAAAAGAAAGATATTGATACGAGTGTACTCTCTGTGACGTGAGTTTTCAAAGAAACTTCCAGTTTTTAATTTTACTTTTTTGCTATTTTGCGCAAGTGGTTTGAGTGTCACAGTGAAATTGCCCTTATCCCCCTCCCCTGCCCCAACCCCTCATTGACGGACATCTTGGTTCACCCGTGAGCAGTGAGGCCGGACACTCGTCAGCAGATTTTCCCCAGAGCCTCTTTAGATCAGTGAATTTGTCCTGTTTTTCTTGGGCGAGCAGCCCCTACAATAATCAACCCAAGAGAGAATGTGAAGAGTAATTGTTGTATTGAGTGAGGAAGAGCTGAGGGCGGGGGAAGGTAGGTTAGTGGGAGTGGAGGAAATGGGTGATTGGGAGGGAGGGGATAAGTGGGTCAGACAGAGAAACAAAGATGAAGGATTGGCGGGGTAGAGGTGGGGGGGGGGGAAGGGAAAAAGGGGGCGAGTTGAGAGGGTGGAAGGAGTTGTGATGAGGGTGAGGAGGGAGGAGGTGCTGTCAGAAACAAGATGTGGTAAGATAAAGCAGTGGCAGGGCAGGGGAGATTGGATTGGGAGGGGGAATATAGGGCGGGGAGTTGAGGAGGTCAGAGATGAATGGGTGTGGAGAGGTGGTGTGTGGGCAGAACAATGAGTGGAGGGGAAATGAGGGAACGGGGATAAGATGGTGAGGGAGATGAGGGGTAGGGGTGACGAGGGAGTGGGGTGAGGAAGTGAGGGATAGCATCATAGAATTATAGAATCGTACAGCACAGAGGAAGGCCATTCGGCCCATTGTGTGTGTGCTGGCTCTTTCAAAGAGAAATCCAGTTTGTCCCACTTCCTCATTTTCCCCCATGCCCCTGCAATTTTTTCTCCTTCAAGTATTTATCCAGTTCCCTTTTGAAGGCTACTATTGAATCTATATCCACCACCCAGCCAGGCTGTGCATTCCAAATCCTAACAACTCATGGCTTCAAAAAGATTTTCCTCATGTTGCCTGGGTTTAAACTGACAGCTGCTGATTCACATGTGAGTGTGAGAACAAGTGCATATAAGCAGCATATCGCGTATCTATAAGAACCTCTGTCATGAATCCAATCTAACCCTATTTTTTATTGTCAATTATCTCTTCCGAAGGAGTTCACTCCCCACTGGAGTACAATTCCTCTGGTACCTCGCCCGATTGCCCCTTATTCAATCGTGAACCCTGACAACAAATCTTGGCAGACTACTCTCCCAGGGAAGCGGGGCATCACAGAAATCACGGAGGACACCATTCCTTTTCTCTTGCAACATTCACAGATGTGCATCTGCAACAAGGATTGCTGAATAATGGCCAGTTGCAGGAACTCTGTATGAGCTCCCTCTTCCTAAACCAAGTGCTGAGGCTAATTTTCAGCATCCCTACTGCTGCAATAGCTGAGGCATGTCTAATTCTCTGCAGATTGGAAGCTATGTGGTTTACCTACTTACTGGACAATGTTCTGATGAAAGGTCACAGACCTGAAACGTTGCACTGAGTTTTGCGGAAAGGCTGTAGGTCCCACCATCAGGACAGGGAGTGGGAGCCACTTCCATTTGGGTGGGAATCGTCCAGGGGCATGCAATCTACTGGCAGCTGGCCAATTAACAGTCGAGTGGTGCGGGGGTCCGACCAAGGGAGCGGAGGTCGGCATGAGGGAATGGGAGGGTTAGGGGATTGGGGGATGATGGAGGGGGGTATTAGTGGATCAGGGTGATGGGGGGGTAGAATGAGAGGAAGGGTGGGATATGAGGGGATGGGGCTGAGAAGGTGGGGGTCGGAGGGGTGAGGGAGATGAATGTGTGGGAGGAGATGAGGGTTGGGGGAGATGACTGGGTGGGAGAGGTGAGGGTGTAGGGGAGAAGGGGAGTTGGGGAGATGAGGGTGTGGGGGAAAATGTGGGGTTGGAGGAGATGATGGGGCGGGGGAGATGAAGGTGTCGGGGAATTAGTGGGAGGAGTTTTTAGTTCAACGTGTGCGACAATCTCCTTGAAATAAATTTTCGGCAGCTGAGCACCGACTAAGATTCTCGGGAAACTCTGCTTTCATTTTGAAGGAGGTCTATTCCTTCATTGCTGTGACAGGTCCTGTGTTGTTCATCCAAGTTTTAAGTGGGTCCTGGAGCAGCTAGGCTATGATCTGATCTGTGTGGAATGAAGTTCCTGGAGAAGGCAATCAGCATTAGAAAGGAGTTCTTCACCATGACCTCAGGCTCTTAGTAAGACAGTCCCCATGTGGTCCTTTTGTACTAAATTAATGTCAGTGCAGGCCTACCCTTCAGCATTTCTGTCCATTGTGTACTTGAAGCTTAAACCTCTTGATAACATAATGGAGGGGAAGGAGGATCAGACAGGCAGGCGGATTGTGAATTCCTCTCCAACAACCATGGTTGACATAGCACAGATGGGACAGGACAGAGTCTCATCGGTGTAGAGTGGCTCCAGCAGGAATGGGCAGGGGATGACAGGGGTGTTAGAATTTTCTAAAGAGAGTCATGTTTGTCTGCCTAGAACTCTGGGAAAGAAGCTGAAGGTGTTTCACTGGAGCTGTCGTGACAGGCAGTCCTTTGGATTAGTAATGGTTTCTGTTCAGGATCTGCAACCCACGCAGACAGACACAGACATATACACACACACACACACACAGACACACACACAACTCCCTGAAAATTCCCAGCCGCATTTCTCCAGTTTTTATATTATTGATTGTTGTTGAATATTCTTTTCCAAGTTAAACAGTATGTTGTTTGCGTTACTGAGGAGACAACTGCACCCAACCAATGCGCTGGTAGCTATTGTGCTTGAGTTGGAATGAAAAAGGGGGTGGGTCGGGTGCCATGAACCCTGACCCCTCCTGCGTCTCTGGGCTTTTTATGTGTATGTTATTAGCTGAGTGTGCCATTCTCCCGCTGCCCTACCGCACTGCTGCTCAGCTTCAGTCCCAGCGAGTCCCGGTGCTTCCGCACAACTCCCTGCACTGGATTGTGACAAAAACCCTTTTAAATCTGAAAATTATTGCTGTTCCTTTGTTTCTGGTGAATCTCTGGTATGACATGTTTCGTAAAAATGTGCTACTCCTGCAGCCCATTAATCTTGCCTAACAGTCTGTCCAGTGCAGCCTTTCTATCCCTTGGTGGCTCCCAAGCTTCCACTCTCAGCCTCCTCACAATGGGAAGTCACTTAAAGGGACTAAACAAATATTTTTGTCCCTGGAACAATAGCTTATAACCCTTGTAAAGGGTTTGTGAAGCAATAGAGATACAGCTCTCACATCGAAAGGTCAGAGTTATTCTTACAAGAGAAGGCACACTTAACTAATTCACTTTAACACTTCATCCTCAAAAAATGATGGTGATTTTACAAAACACATGCATTTAACTTCAGCTGTGGCCTGCGCACAAGCTGCCTATTTTTCCTTCCTCTCTGCACAATTAGAATCCATATGGAACAGAGACAAGAAGATCTCCCCTTAATGTTTCAATCTATGCTTTCTTCATGGAAATTACAGCACCAGTGAGGCCACTCAGCCAATCATGCCTATGCTAGATTTTCAACTGGAGCTGTCCGCTCCCTTTGCTATATACTTTTATATTCTTTCTGTTAAATACATTAGTTTAGACTATGTTCTAAGATTCTGTGCCTGCCTTGTGCCAGCTAACAGGTTGGCATCTCATGGAGGGTCAAACCCCAACATCTACTGAGAATACATGCAGAATAAAGAACGTCCATTTATATAGCGCCTTTTACAATCCCAAAATGTCCCAAAGCACTTTACAGCCAATGAAGTATTGTTGAAGTGTAGTAACTGTTGTAATGTAGGAAATGTGGCATCCAATTCACACACAATGTCCCACAAATAGCAATGTGATAACAACCTCATAATTTGTTTTAGTGAAGTTGGTTGAGGGATAATTTTTGGCCTGGACACCAGGGAGAAATCCCCTGCTCTTCTTTGAAATAGTGCCATCGGATTTTTTATATCCACTTGAGAGGGCAGACGGGGCCTCAAGCTTGATGTCTCATTTGATAAACGGCACCTCTGACAGTGCAGCGCTCACTCATTACTGCACAGGAGTGTCAGCCTGGATTATGCTTGCAAGTCTCTGGAGTGGGAATTGAACCCATAGCCTTATCTAGAAGGGCAGGCTATGGAACTGTGCCTGTGTGGCGGCCAGATTTTCATGTTCTTGCGCATCAGGAGCGCATGTTGGGATGTTTCCCACCTCTGTCATGAACTCCATACCAGGAGTAGCAGAAAGGACCTGTTGCCCAATCAATTGATTGGACACTAAAGGTCACCTCTCAGCATGAGTTTCAAAGTGAATTTAAAGATAATCCCACACCAACAGCACCAACCCATAAACCTTTATGTTTATCTTCTTAATCCACTTGAGTCTCCCAGTTGTTCAGCATTTCCGAGCAGTGATCCAGCTGGGCTTAGCCCCTGAAGTCTTCCCATCTTCCTATGAAAACCATGGCCCAACCTCCGTTCGGTGACTAACTCAACAGCAAGTCTATGATGTGTGGGATATCACAGTGCATCTGCTCCAAAGCACAAGGGCTGGGATTTTCCACCTGTCACAACGACACTCTGTCCCCCTCCTCCCCACCTCACCCTGGAAACCTTTCCCAGATCAGGACCGTTTAAATATTGCTGGTGATCCCTCTCCCTAGAGGTGGCGAGAGGAACTGCCAAGCACTTGGTTCATGGTGGCATTGCCAATGCAAAGTTAATTTTATTAAAAGAAATTTGCCCCAAAACTGCCTACCATGGTTTAGGGAAAGGAAACTTTCTAAATTCTCAAAGCCCCCCCGCTCCCTCACTCACTCACTCCAACCCCCAAGCTTGCCATAGCCACCTTGGATACCAGAAATGCATCGGTGTTCCTGGCACACAGAGTTGCGAGGGAGCAAGTAACGGGGAAAGATGTAGGACCACGCATTCCCATCATTTGCATGTCATTAGAATATGTTTACCCACCTTAGGATAGGCCTATTGTACATCCTGGGGATCGTCCCTCTGATGTTCCCAGCACAACTCCAGTGGAAAACCCTGTCCAATGTGTTACTTGTTGACCCCGCCTCAGGCTACTGTTATTAACCGATCAGTGCCTGGTGCAAAAGCAGCAGTAACTGAGGTCTAGGGGTCCACGTTCCTGCTCCAGCTTCTAGCATTGGGAGTGAAAATGGAGCAGAGACAATCTGCCAGAGCTAGGGATGGTTTGAGAATTGGTAAAGGTCATTCAGCCTATCAAGGTCATCCTGTTTATTAATAGCCAAGTCCAGTTCCAATATCTGGCCCATGGCCTCTATCTACTGTTGGATCAGGAATCTATTGTAGAATCACTGAATGATGCAGAACAGAAGGAGGCTATTTGGCCCATCGAGCCTGTGCCAGCTCTTTAGTGGAGCTATCCAATTAATCCCGGACCCCTGCTCTTTCCCCACGGCCCTTAAATATTTTTCCTTTCAAGTATTTATCCATTTCCTTTTTTGAATACTTCAGTCAACTCTATTTTCCCCTGCAACGAAAAAGACTTGCATTTATATAGCACCTTCCCAGACCTCAGGACATCACAAAGCACTTTATAACCAATGAATATGTTTGAAGTATAGTCACTGTTGCAATACGAGAAGTGCCTCAGCCAATTTGCGCATGGCAAGCTCCCACAAAGAGCAGTGTGATAATGACCAGATAATCTGTTTTAGTGAAGTTGATTGAGGAATAAATATTGTCCAGGACACTGGGGATAACTCCCCTGTTGTTCTTCAAAATAGTGCCATGGGATCTTTAACATCCATCTGAGCAGGCAGATGGGGCCTCAGTGGAATGTTTCATCCAAAAGATAGCACTGCTGACAGTGCAGTACTCCCTTAGTGCACTTGAGTGTCAGCCTAGACTTTTGCATTCCAGTTGGACTTGAACCCACAACTGACTAATCTCAGAGATATGATTGCTGCCAATGAGCCAAAGGCTGAGAACAGGTAGCAGTCTACTCCTGAAGTTAATAAAGACTTTCATTTATACAGCAACTTTCATGATCTCAGGATCTCCCAAAGCACTTTCCAGCCAATTAATTACTTTCGAAGTAGATTACACTGGGGAGACCAGATCCAGATTGCGCAATTATTTTATTTTGCGGAACACCTCTATTCAGACCTCAAGCGTGAGCTGGAGTTTTCGGTCACTTGCCATTTTAATTTTCCGATCCACTCTCTCTTGGTCCTCGGCTTCATACACTGTTCCCATGAAGCTCAACATAAGCTCGAGGAACAGCACCCCATCTTTCGATTAGGTACTTGGCAGCCTTCTGGACACGACATTGAGTTCACCAATTTCAGACCGTAACATCTACTCCCATTTTTTTTCGGATGGCAGCTGTTGGAAATGATTCTGCTTTTGTCATTTCCATCTCCCCTCGGCCCATCTTTTGCTGATTTACTTGTCCCATTACCATCTCCTTTTGCCTTGCACCATCATCCCTTTTTTGTCATTTAATCTCTCCTGTCTTCCACTCAATTACAGACCTTTCTCTTTGCTCTACCCCACTCCCCCTTTCCCTGCCTCTGTACTTGCTTAAAACCTGTTACATCTCTAACATTACCAGTTCCGATGAAAGGTTATCAATTTGAAATAAAAGCAGAAATTGCTGGAAATACTCAGCAGCTCTGGCAGCATCTGTGGAGAGGGAAACAGATTTGGTCAGAGACCGGAAACATTAACTTGCGTTTCTCTCACCACAGATGCTGCCGTACCTGCTGAGTATTTCCAGCATTTTCTGCTTTAATTGCTTTTAAATTGTAGTCACTGTTGTAATATAAGAAATGCAGCAGCCAATTGACACACAGTAAGCTCCTACTAACAGCAATGAGATAATGACCAGATAATATGTTTTAATGATGTTGTTTGAGGTATAAATATTGACCTGATACTCCCAATGCCTCTGTGATTAAATTCACTACCCTGTGTGACACCGGCCACAAAGATCAGCACAGGCCCAGGCTTCATCTCTGATTTATATTGTGTTAGCTCTGCTGATCTTAGCTGGAGTAGGGATGAGGGCACATGGGTCTCAGTGCCCTTGGATAAGTAAGGGCAGAAAAGCCACTGTCCCCAAACAGCGCAATTGGATGAGAGATAACAAGACCGGCTCCAGATGTGTTCAATAGCTGCTTTCTCTCACTGTCCAGATCCACGTGTAAAGAATGGCCTCATGGAGGGCAGCCTATAATTGTCAAACTGTGGCTGGAGCAAGGAGTCAGCACCTTCAAAGGAGGTGGGGAAAGAGGTAAAAATTGAGATGATGCTTAAAAATGGAACTAACGCGATGAAACAATTCACTTACACAAGTTTGCATTTCTGGATTTTCTAAGTTCTTTCATCACGGGGGAGAACTCTCCAGATGTACTTCGAATAGTACAGTGGGGTCTTTTACATCCATCTGAGGGTGCAGATGGTGCCTCGGTTTAACGTCTCAATAAAAGATAGCACTTCCAACAGTGCAGCACTTTCTCAGTACTGCATCAGACTGTCAGCCTAACTTATGTGCTCAAGTCTGTGAAGTGGGAACTGAACCCACAGAGGGTTTGGACATAGAGGCGATAGTGCAATCACTAAGCCTGACCACTAGGTATCCCTCAACCAGCATCACTGAAGCAGATTACCTGGTCGTTATCATATTACTGTCGTTTGAGCTTGCTGCGTGCAAATAGTCTTCCGTGTTTCCTACATTACAATGGTGACTACACTTTAAAAAGTACTTAATTGGCTGTGAGGCACTTTGTGACTCCTGAGGTTTTGATAGGTGCTGTATAAATTCAAGTTATTTCTTTATTAAATTCTTGAGGTTGTTCTGTGCTCGGCTGCTGATGCTGGCACTCCTGGGCAATGCCTGCTGATGGCGCTGCTGCTTGCTCTGTGCACTTGTGTCTCTGTGACGAGGAGCGACAGTCCAGCTACATTGGGGAAAGTAGGCCAAGTGACCTGTGTGAGTCTGGGTCACAAGCCAGGGCTCTTTTTTAAGTTTTGAGACTAAGGCAAGGGATTATTTATCAAATTTTAAAAAAGCGTAGGAGGCATTTTTTCCCTCATTGGTCAGAGTCACATTACTAATCTGTGATTATTGATTTTCTTAATAAATTGCTATTCTGTGGTCTAGTGTTTCTGTTAGTCATGTGACATTGCCAACCCAAATTCCAGCTAATAACAGCACCAGTTCTAGGCTATAACTACTGCCTATCTGGCCCAGACTCCAGTCATTCTTGAGGTCAAGCTCCTCCCATTGCCAGTACAGGCTCCTCCCATTTCCAGTACAAACTCCACCCATTGCCAGACGCAGGCATCTCCCACCCAACCACGGACTCCTCCCACACCTTCCAGGCTCCTCCCACTCCCAGCTGCAGGCTCCTCCCACTGCCTGCAACAGGCTCCTCCCATTAACAGCCCAGGGCCCTCCCACTGCCAGCTTCAGGCTCCTCCTACACCTGCCCCTAGCTCCTCCTACAACCAGCTGCAGGCTCCTTCCACTCCCTCCCCTCCCCCGCAACAGGCTCCTCCCACGCCATCCACAGGCTCTTTCCACTAACCACCCAGGGCCCAACCATTGTCAGCACCAGGCTCCCCCCACACCTGCCCCAGGCTCCTCCCACTCCCAGCTGCAGTCTCCTCCTAATCCCTGCCACAGGCTCCTCCTACTACCAGTTATGGACTCCTCCAAGTACCAGCCCCATTCTGGTCTGCACACTACAAAAAGGATATAGAGTGACTGCGGAAGGTGCAAAAAAGATTTACAAGGATGGTACCAGAACTGAGAGCTTATAACTATCAAAAAAGACCGAACAGGATGGGGCTTTTCTCTGGAAAAGAGAAGGCTGAGGGGTGACCTGATAGAGGCCTTTCCAATTATGAAGTTGTTTGATAGGGTAGATGTAAAGAAGATGTTTCCACTGGTGTGCAAGTCCAAAACTAGAGGATATAATTATAAAATAGTCATTCAAGAATCCAGTAGGGAATTCAGGAGAAGCTTCTCTACCCAGAGAGTGTTGAGAAAGTGGAACTCGCTACCACAAGGAGTGGCTGAGACAAATAGTATAGCTGCATTTAATAGGAAGTTAAACACATGAAGAAGAAAGGATAGAAGGATATAGTAGGGTTAGATGATGAAGGGTGAGAGGAGGCTCTTCTGAAGTTTAAACACCAGGATGGCCTGTTGGACTGAATGGCCTGTATCTATGCTGTAAATATTTTGTAATTCTATGTGAATGTATGGATGTGGTCCGTGGTCTTTAGGCAGTAACCGCTGATCCTCGTCCCAACCACACATCAGATTTCCAGCTCTATAAATTGTTTTCCTTTCAGGGTAAGTGGCACCTTGAAATCAGAACAAACACTGAGTCCAAAATAGGACAATAGGCAGAATGGAGGGGGTGGGCTTAAAGAAAGAAAGACTTGCATTTATAAAGCACCTCTCAGGACATCCGAAAGGGCTTTATAGCTAATGAAGTACTGTTTTGTAGTGTAGTCACTGTTGTAATGTGGAAAACAGGGCTGTCAATTTGCACACAGCAATCTCCCACAAACAGCAACGTGATAATGAGCAGATCATTTGTTTGAAGAATCAGAATCAGATTATGAAAGAACATGTTGGATGGATGGTGAATTATGTTTTACAGCAAATGCCCCAAGCGAAATGTGTTATGATCTGCACTCCAACTCGGTGATTTACAGCTTGGCGCGAAGACCTAGTTTCTCGCAGGTCCCAACAGATGTCAAGCTCTTCTGCTTTTTGGGTGCGGTTGCCTCACTATGTACATATAACAGGTGTCTTGCCTTATGCCTGTTACCAGAATCAATTGCTTCTTTAAATCCAGGATCTAGCCCCTGTCAGCTCCTTTTGATTGACTCTTATCTACCCTCTGAAGTGACCCAGCAAGTGGACAGCTAGGGATGTGTAATAAATGCTGGTCTTGCTAGCAATGACCACATCTGAGAATTAATTTTTAAAAATTCAGATGTATCACATGTAATTTGAAAATAGTTGAACTGACTACTATATAACTCAAGGTTCAGTAGGTGAATGCATTGCCTGGTACAGTACTGCGTCATATAGACCACAAAAGTCTCAGGCTTTATTCCCTGGACAGCATCAGACTTCATTATGAAGCTGTCCACAGTTGAATACCTACTTTCACTCACTGCCCAGGTATATTTGTTCAATCCCTCATGAGGAGAGGAGCCAGATCTTCAGTAATCTCAGTGGATGCTGGCAGTATAACTCTGACCTCTTAAGGAGCTGGCTTCAGGTGTCAAACTGCCTGACCTTAAGGAATCTTCCTGAATGTTACTTATGCAATGCATGTGGATGTGTTTCTGGGGCAGGGTAAAAGTCCTGGTTAGACCACACCTGGAGTACTGTGAGCAATTCTGGGCACCACACCTTAGGAACGATATATTGGCCTTGGAGGGAGTGCAGCGTAGGCTTACCAGAATAATACGTTGTATTCCCTGGAATTTAGAAGGTTGAGCGGTGATTTGATCGAAGGTTTCAAGATATTACAGGGAACAGATGGGGTAGATAGAGAGAAACTATTTCTGCTGGTTGGGGAGTGGAGGACTATGGGGCATTGTCTAAAAATTAGGGCCAGTCCTTTCAGGGAGTGAAATTAGGAAACACTTCTACACACAAAGAATGGTAGAATTTTGGAACTCTCTTCCGCAGATGGCAAGTGATGCTAGATCAATTGTTAATTTTAAATTTGCGGTTGATAGATTTTTGTCGAGCAAAGGTATTAAGGGATATGGGGTAAAAGTGAGCATATGGAGTTAGTTAGAAGATCAGCTATGATCTGATTAAATGGTGGAACAGGCTCGAGGGAATAAACTATGTTCCTATGTTCATATTGCACTGACCACCTCAGCAAACCTACAACTCTGTCTCTCTAAACTACGACATCGCAAGCCCTTCGAAAAGTGGGACAGAGTTAGTAAGGCATGCGCTGGTTTTACCAAGTGGATCAAATCTAACTTTTCCCTAGAGATAGAGAGACCATTGAAGTAAAAAGAAATGTAGCCTCAGCAAGCTTCTTTCAGCAATCCAGCTGTTAATTACCGCGACAGGGCTCAGAGACGCAGAAATGCTTTCAGAAATACACCAAGCCAAAAATGTGCCCACAAAATAATCCCTCGCTGTGATTGTACATAGTTTCGGACTATGATGGAACTATTTGGTCAATGTCCTGTTTGGAAAGGATTTTGCGGGAGGGGGCGGGGGAATGGTGGGAGCAGGTGGATGGTTTGAAAACACTGGCCTCCGTTACAATATGACACTTGATTCCAGCCTGCAGCTTCAGGACATACTGCCACAATCACTCATTCTTTTCCCAGGATTCAAGCTCTGGGGAGAAGCTGTATCACAGCAGTCTTTATATGGTGTGTTGAATCCTTTCACACAATCCCCTGCTGTTTGCAGTCAGATCACTTTACACACTGGCTGCCTGCAAGGGAAGGAGCCCCAGCCCATAACTGTGAGACAGGACAGCCGTGCTCGGACCCCTGATTATTAATGGCGGTAGTCAGAACTTGTTTTCTAATCTGGCCCATTAACCCTTACAGCATAAGTTTGCTTCTGAGCAACCCGGTAGTAAAAGTAGCGAACGGCCATTCATTACATAAAATTTATAGGTCAGAAGCAGACCATTCATCTCAAGAGGCCTAAGATGCTGTTTATACTGCACACAAGCCTCCTCCCACTCCTCATCTTCTAACCCTGTCAGCAGAACCTTCTATTTCTTTCCCCCTACATGTTTATCTCTCTTACTCTGAAATGCATTTATGTCATTCCCCTCAACTACTCCCTGCGATAGTGTGTTCCACATTCTCACCACTCTCTGGATAAAGAAGTTTCTCCTAAATTCCCTATTGGATTTATTAGTGAATATCTTATATATGTGGCCCCTAGTTTCGGTTCCCCCCACAAATGGAAAAATCTTCTCGACATCTACCCTATCAAATGCTTTCATAATTTTCAAGACTGCTATCAGATCACCCCTCAGCTTTCTCTTTCCTTGCTAAGAGAGTCGCAGTCTGTTCAATCTTTCTTGATAAGTATAACCTGTCAGTTCCGGTATCACACTTGTAAATCTTTTTTGCACTTTCACCAGTGCCTCTATATAACATGGAGACAAGAACTGGGCACAGTACTCCAAGTGTGGTCTAACTAAGGTTCAATATAAGTTTCACATAACATTTGCTAATAGAATTCCTCTCTAACTGAGCTGGGAAGGCTTGATACTGATGTTGAGTTCCATTTACCAGCATTAACACCTTCAACCTTTGGGATCAAGGTGTAGGGTGTTAGCATTGGGGAAAGGTATACTTTCCCAGCTCAGCGGCAGCATCAAGCATTTCTAGCTGAGGTATAGCACTGAGAGATGCAGGATAGAGCTCTCTCTGCGCTGCTCCAACAACATACTTCAAACCGCCCCCTTACTGCACCATTTTTCCCATCCACTGTTCTGTGGCTTCTGGAGTAAGATTAGCCCAATAATGTACCCAGGTCAGATGTCAATGTTGTGTCACTTTCTTGGCTATAGAGTAGTGCTTGAAACTGATTTTAAGCCAACAGGGATTGAACTCAAAAGCATCAGTCTCAGGTAAAAAATAAGGTGCACTGAATACTTAGGGATTGTTTTAGTGTCATTGTATCTTAACTTGCACCAAGTTCCATTCAACCATCATCCCTTGTGCTTGTTGACCTACATTTGCTCCCAGTCCATCAACATCTCAATTTTAAAATTCTCATCCTTGTTCTCAAATCCTTCCATGGCTTTGGCCCTCCCTATCTCTCTAACCTCTTCCTCTAACGGAAAAGCATAAATGGGGTTGGACAAAGTCAGCATGGGTTTACAAAAGGGAAATCATGCTTAACAAATCTACTGGAGTTTTTCGAGGATGTAACTAGTAGAATAGATAAGGGAGAACCAGTGGATGTAGTGTATTTGCATTTTCAGAAGGCTTTTGATAATGTCCCACATAAGAGGATGGTGTACAAAATTAAAGCACACGGGATTGGGGGTAATATACTGGCACAGGTTGAGAATTAGTTGACAGACAGGAAACAGAGAGTAGGAATAAATGGGTCTTTTTCCGGGTGGCAGGCAGTGACTGGTGCTTGGGCCCAAGTTATTCATAACATATATTAATGACTTGGATGAGGGAACTAAATGTAACATTTCCAAATTTGCAGACAACACAAAGCTGGGGGTGGGGGTGAAATGTGAGCTGTGAGGAGGATGCAAAGAGGCTGCAATGTGATTTGGACAAGTTGGGTGAGTGGGCAAATGCATAGCAGATGTAGTATAATGTGGATAAATGTGAGGTTGTCCACTTTGGTTGTAAAAACAAAAAGGCAGATTATTTGAATGGTGATAGATTGGGAAAGGGGGAGTGGGGAGGGTGGTACAACGAGACCTGGGTGTCCTTGTACACCAGTCGCTGAAAGCAAGCATTCAGGTGCAGCAAGCAGTTAGGAAGGCGAATGGTATGTTGGCCTTCATTGCAAGAGGATTTGAGTACAGGAACAAGGATGTCTTACTGCAGTTATATAGGGCCTTGGTGAGACCACATCTGGAGTATTGTGTGCAGTTTTGGTCTCCTTATCTGAGGAAGGATGTTCTTGCCACAGAGGGAGTGCAAAGAAAATTTACTAGGCTGATTCCTGGGATGGAGGTTTGACGCATGAGGAGTCGGCTAGGCCTATATTCACTAGAGTTTAGAATAATGAGAGGGAATCTCATAGAAACCTATAAAATTCTAACAGGACTAGATAGGCTAGGTGCAGGGAGAATGTTCCCGATGGCTGGGGAGTCCAGAACCAGGGGTCACAGTCTCAGGATACGGGGTATGCCATTTAGAACCGAAATGAGGAGAAATTTCTTCACTCAGAGGGTGGTGAACCTGTGGAATTCTCTACCGCAGAAGGCAGCGGAGGCCAAGTCATTAAATATATTCAAGAAGGAGTTAGATCTATTTCTTAATGCCAAAGGGATCAAGGGATATGGGGAGAAAGCGGGAACAGGGTACTGAATTAGACGATCAGCCATGATCTTGTTTGAATGGTGGAATAGGCCTGAAGGGCCGAATGGCCTACTCTTGCTCCTATTTTCTATGTTTCTATGTTTTTTCCAGCTCTATACTCCTCCAGGATCTCTGCACTCCTCCAATTCTGGCCTCTTGCACATCCCCAATTTTCTTTGCTGCACCATTGGCACCGTGCGAGTCTTTAGCTATCTAGGCCCTAATCTCTGAAATTCCCTCCCTAAATTTCTCCACCCCTCTAACTATCTCCTCCTTTAAGACATTTAAAATCTACCTGTTTGATCAAGGCTTCCGTCACCTGTCCTGATATCTCCTTATGTGGTTCGGTGTCAAATTATGTCTGATAATGTCTCCTGTGAGATGCCTTGGGGTGTTTTACCATGTTAAAGGTGCCATATGAATGCAAATTGTTGTTGTCGTAAACAGCCAACCCAGGGAACAGAGTCCCTTGGAGCTGATGGCAATCTGAGGATGAAAGTGCTGTGATTTATCAAACTATCCAAGTTTATCCACATTGACCATGATGCAATTCTACGAAAGGTTTAAAAATTTGAGCCAATGGCTGGTTATTTAAACCAGTTACAAAAATTCTGTTGGATTAAACAGCTTGTGTAAAGGGACAGTAAAGATGAAAATTATTTTCATGAATCACAAGAGCTATTTATGAACTGGGTCTAAATCTATACCTGTAATCACCACCCAAATTCTTTATAAAGGAGCTCAGTAAACCAATTGGACTGATTGTAATCAAAGACACTAAATTGTTCAACTCACTTGATGTTTGATAATCATGAATCAATGTGGAAGGATTTTGACCTAGGGACGATGAAGGAATGCCAATATTTGTACTTGTCAGGAAACTGTGATTTGGAAGGGAACTTGGAGGTGGTGGTGTCCCCATGTGCATGCTGCCCTTGTCCTTTTAGATGGTTTAAGTTGCCATTTTTGGAGGTGCTGTTGAGCAATTGTTCACAAGTTGCTACAGCAGTGCCTCCTGGAGATGGTACACACTGCAGACACGATGTACAGGTGGTAGAGGAAGTGAATGCTTAAGGTGGTGGATGGGGTGTCGATCAAGCGGGCTTCTTTGTCCTGGATGGTGTCGAGCTTCTTAAGTGCTGTTGGAACTGTACTCATCCAGGCAAGTCACGCTCCTGATCTGCCTTGTAGATGGCCGACGGGATTTGGGGAAAGAGAAAGTGAGCCACTCACTGCAGAATGCCTAGCCTCAGACCAGCTCTAGTAGCCATGGGATTTATGTGGCTGGTCCAGTCAGGTTTTTGGTCGATGGTGACCACCCAGGATATTGATGAGATTAGGCTATGGTAATGCTATTGAATGTCAAGTGGAGATGGTTAGGGTCTCTCTTTTTGGAGATGGTCATTGCCTGGCCCCACCTACTCTGTCAGTTGGAGGTAATAGATCCCATTTCACAATTTTGAAGAAGAGCAGGGGAGGTCACACCAGTGTCTTGGCTAATATTTACCCCTCAAACCACGTAATTAAAACTGACTAATTGGTCAATAACTCATTGCTGTTTTTGGGACCCTGCTGCTTGAAAATTGGTTGTTGCATTTCCTACAGGGCGGTGGAAATCTTTTAGTGATTCATTTAAACGACCACTGATATAAAAATGCTCACAAGCAAGGAATCCCAATGTGATGCTCTCCCTGCCATTACTGGGTTTCTTTTCCTTTTTCAACCCTCTCCTAACAGCTCTATAAGGTCTTTGTCTCTCAGGCAAACCTATCTGTGATAGGTAGTTTGGTGAGGATGAGGTGAGTGGGTTACTCGCTTGTGTTGGTTTCTTCAGGCCCAGTTTGACCGCTATGCCCTTTAGGATCTGGCCAGCTTGAACAGTGCTGGCAGTGCTGAGCTACTCTGGATGTTGGCCATTGAATATTTCCATACCCTCGCTGAACTCAGTCTTTCCTCTAAGTTATCTGGACTGCACTACCTGAAAGGACGGGTAACATATTCAATAGTCACTTTTGAAAGGGATTTGAATATATACTTAGCAAGGAAACAGTTGCAGGTCTAAAGGGGGGTGGGGGAAGAGCAGGGGAGTAGAACTAATTGGATAGCTCTTTTAAAGAGCTGGCACAGGCACAAATGGCCTCCTTCTATGCTGTATGGCCCTATGTTGTTGGAAACATTGCTGACAAAGTCTAACCATCCCAAACAGAGCACTGGGCACAAGTACCTGAAGTGAGGCAAATCGCTGAATGTGAATTCAAATATCTCCTGAGCCTCAGGGAACTGACCAGTCCTCAGGCTGGTTGCTTTGTCTACATTTTCTGGTCCTCTATTACAACACTGAAACAAACCAGACAATGACATTAACAAATCAATGGGTTGTCAGCAAAACCTTTCTTATTGTAATAGGAATTCTAGAAAATATATACTGTCGTCGTAACTTTAAATTAAAAACACTTCAAGCATCTACAGCAGCAAGAACATCTTACATTTTTATTAATGTCGAAAACACCCCAAGATGCTTCACGAAGGCGTGAGGAAAATTACTTTGGGATAACTTTCCACCCATTCACTACCAGCAGGAGATTCGATAAATCAGCTACATAATAAATCAGCACATATTGGATAGTCAGCGCACAAATTTCGGGACTAGCATGTGAGGCTCCTGTCAGCAATGAGAATATAGGGAATGAATCTTAATTCTTCTCACCCCAGTTTCTCCGC